>NC_092153.1:81030575-81230575 GCF_045791955.1 Oncorhynchus clarkii lewisi
TGGTATGATTCTGCTATTTTCTTTACATTTGATCCGGAACCCCCAACAGAAGCTAGCCAGCTAACTAGCTACTAGCTAGTAGTCAGCTTGCCACTGCTAGTGGTCATCAGCTACCTTTAGCCAAGGACATCTCTCGCCAGTCTGCACAGCCCGGCTCAAACCAGAGCTAATCGGGCTTCTTTTTCTCCATATCTCTGGATTCCTACCTCAAGCTCTGAACCTTTTCACCTAGGTCATCGCAGCTAGCTAGCTGCTATCCGATTGGCTTCTCCTGGCTAACGTCTATGTCCCGAAGCAACCACCAATTAGCCTGGAGCTAGCCTATGCTAGGCCCATCTCCCAGCTAGCTGAAGAGGTCAATCAGCCACTCCTTAAGCTACAATACCTATTTTGCCAATTGGCCTGGACCCCTTTAATTGCCGATATGGAGCCCTGCCGATCCATCACGACTGGACAACTGACGTAATCCGCCCGAGGGGGTTTCAACTGGCTCCCCCGTCGCGACGTCCCCTGAATGCCCATCTGCTAGCCTGCAATCCGCGGCTCGCTAGCTGTCCAGAGCACACCGGACTGTCAGCTGAAGAAGTCCATCAGACAATTTTTGGGGGGCTACTGTACATATTTTGAAAATTGGCCTGGACCCTTTTACTGCACAGAGTCCTGCTGATCCATGTCTCAATTGTCTCAAGCCTTAAAAATCCTTGTTTAACCAATCACCTACCCTTCATGTACACTGATTGAAGTGGATTTTACAAGGGACATCAATAAGGGATCAAAGCTTCCACCTGGATTCACCTGGTCAGTCTATGTAATGTTTTGTATACTCAGTGTATATATACTGTATATATATTTATTTTTTATTCATATTTTTTTTTACCCTGACATTGCTCATTCTGATATTTCTTAATTGCTTTATTAACATTTTTGGGATTTGTGTTAATTGTTTTGTAATGTTAGGTATTACTGCACTTTAACTAAAGCTTGTAACATGCACATTTTGCTGCACCTGCAATAACATGTGCAAAATATCTGTAGTCAGCAGTCTGATGGATTGTAGAAAGAAACGGTCTCTAAGCCAGTTGGAATCAGATTGCATGCACCAATATAGGTCTGCCCGACGATAAGGGAGAGAAGAATTTGTGGTTGATTTGTGTGGGGTCCTTAATAACGCTGCGTGCCTTCCTCAGGCAGATGTCCTGGATGGGTGAGGGCACGGTCTCAGTGATGTACTTCACAACCCGCTGGAGTGCCTTGCAGTTGTGGACGGAGTAATTGCCATACCAGGCCATGATGCATCCCCTCAGGACGGTGGTGCAGTAGTAGTATTTAGAGAGGAGGCAGCATGCCAAATTTCGTGAGCCACCTTAGGAAGTAGAGACGCTGTTGTCATGTTGGTCCATGACGAGTCCGCAGTGATGTGGATCAGGGTATGTTCCATCCTCTGCTTCCAGAAGTCAACAATCAAATCCTTTGAAGCACCTGGTCATTCAGAGCAGCAAGAGTTCTCCTTGATGACTTGGTATTGTCTACCTCGGAGCTCGTCTGAGAGGGAGGTTTTGGTGGGCATCGCACAGCAGGATTTTCTTTTTCAGTCTGTGATAGTCTGAAGTCCTTGCCACACGACGCAAGTTTGAGTTGTCGGACATCAATTCAAGTTTCAGTCTTGTCTTTTTGTATCCTAATTTATTTTTGGAGCTCGTACCTTCTAGGCATTGCACACCACCAGGTCATCATGTTCGTTCTGCTGACATCGAATGCTACAGTATGGAATATCTCCGTTCATCCAGGGTTTTTGGTTTAGACCTGTAGGGATTTTTATTGTGGGCACATCATCATCAACACATTTCCTAATAAGGACTGTGACTGATAATGTAGGTTCTTCAATGTTGATGAATGAGTCCTGGGTGGACTGTCTTTTTTTACCCCCTTTTTCTCCAATTCAATGGCCCAGACAAGAGACGTATATGTGGCAGGGTCCACAGGCAATTACGTACTACAAATGTATTCATAAAATGTCTGGATGTTTACAATTTCAGTGATTCTCTTAGAAATGGGTAAAAGTACTGTATAGCAACCCCAGGTGTATAATAGTAAATAGCAGCTACTTCTCAGAGAGTTTTGAATTGTCAAGAAGAGTTAAACAGGGGGGTCCGCTGTCACCATATCTATTCATTATGGCTCTCGAAATGCTAGCTATTAATTCATTTCAAATAACAACATTAGAGGATTATAAATCCAAGGCTTAAAAACAAAGGTGTCCATGTATGCCGATGACTCAAGTTTTATATTTAATCTGCTAGCTAGATCCCTGCAATGTCTCATTGAAGATCTAGCTAACTTTTCTGGACTCTCTGGACTAAAACCTAATTATGATAAGTGTACAATATAACGTATTGGATCTTTAAAAAAATACAACTTTTACATTACTATGCAGTTCATATTTAAAAATGGGCTGACGGTGAAGTAGAAATGCTTGGTATTCATTAAAAAAAATATTAAATGAGTCCTACACAATGAATTTCATTAGAAAACAGACAAGATCCTGCAACCATGTAGAGGTAATACTTGTCTATTCACGGAACATTTTCCCTGATTAACTCCTTAGTCATATCTCAGTTTACTCACTTACTTATGGCGCTTCCTACTCCTGATGATTTGTTTTTCAAATCGTATGAGCAAAACATATTTAGCTTTATCTGGGATTCTAAACCAGACAAGATACAGTGTGAATATCTATATTTATACATTTTTAATTAAATAGGTAAGTTGTCTGAACCCATACTCATTTACAGCAACAACCTGGGGAATAGTTACAGGGTAGAAGAGGGGGGGATGAGTGAGCCAATTATAAAACAGGGATGATTAAGTGGCCATGATGGTATGAAGGACAGATTGGGAATTTAGCCAGGACATTGTGGTTAACACCCCTACTCTTGTGATCAGTGCCATGGGATCTTTAGTGACCACAGAGAGTCAGGACACCCATTTAACGTCACATCCAAAAGATGGCACCCTACTGCCTTTGGTCATTAGGATATGTTTTAGACAAGAGGAAAGGGTGCCTCCTACTGACCCTCCAACACCACTTCCAGAAGCATCTGTTCTCCCATCCAGGGACTTACCAGGACCAACTCTGCTTAGCTAAGCTTCAGAAGCAAACAGACAGTGGGATTTTTTATTTTACCTTTATTTAACTAGGCAAGTCAGTTAAGAACAAATTCTTATTTTCAATGACGGCCTAGGAACAGTGGGTTAACTGCCTGTTCAGGGGCAGAACGACAGATTGTCAGCTCAGGGATTTGAACTTGCAACCTTTCAGTTACTAGTCCAACACTCTAACCACTAGGCTACCCTGGCTATATAAGGAATATGATTTGGGTGTTGTGAGATTATTAAATATAAAAGCACTAAACATCTCTAGAATCTTCACTTATTCAAAAGTTTTATTTGAACCCTAAATGGTTCTCAAGTAAACTACTAAGAAAAGCTAATCCACTGTTTAAATAGCCTTTTGCCTGTGTACAGATTTCATTGTCTCATTTTTGATTGACTGCAAATGATACCTTTTTCAAAGTCTCTCTCTTTCTCAAACAAGAATTGCAGAGCTGGCTACAATTTCAAATTCATCCCACTGAAAAGATAGAACAAATATTATGGCTGAATATAAATGTGCTGGGTGATGAAAGACCTGTATTTATGGGAAACCAGTTTAAAAAGGCTATTTTGTTTTTAAATTATATTGTAAATTGGAACGGTTGAGTTGTCTTTCATGGAGTTATCAGAACTATCTGGAAAGGTCTGCTCAGTCCAGGATTATAACCAATTGACTACAGCATTACCCCCAAAATGGAGGCTTGTGGCAGCAGAAGGAGGTAGGGAAGTGGTCTGTCTGCCAAATATAAATGATCAGAACTTGGAGGAATAAAAATATCATAAATAGGAATGTATACCAGTTTCATTTGAGGACCAGGATGTTGATATCAGTGTCATTTAGATTGCAAAATAGTTGGGAAGATCTATTTGATTTACCGATTCCATGGTACAGGGTGTATGAGTTGATTCAAGACTTGTGCTTTTCAGCTAATGCAGATTTGTGAGAATACAGAATCAATTGACCATTTCTTTTAGTATTACCCTCAGGTAGCTTCTCAGGAATGGTTGAAAATGCAAAACGTTGATCTAAAATTGACCCTATATATAGTACTATTGGAGATCTGTTTCAACTCAATCTGTAGTCTATTCAATAGAAATTGTATGTTAATCACAGCATAGTTGAAATATATATGCTGCGTAGAAATCCAAAGTGTGTGGCCAGCAGAGACAGGTGGGATGGGCTAAGGGAAGCTGCGGTTTGGGATGTGGAATTGGAGATAAGGGGGAGTGGAGTTGCTGGGCGAAGGATAGAATGACAGATGTAAAATAAACTCCAAATTAAACAAATACATTTGAATGACACTGAGGGGCTTTGTTGATACAGTTGAGGCTAATGCTATGCAGGTGTTTGTACAAATGCATACACATTAAAATGCTCATAGATGGACATAATTCCATACATCGTTGGCCTTGCTGTTACATTGGCCTGGATGTTTCTTGTTCATTGGTGGTGCATGGGGCAGGGAATTGGAATTAAATGGATTTCTCCTCAGGGTGGAATCTGATGTATGAGGGGCAGCTCTTAGAGGGCTGTATCGGTCAGGTCCCCATTTGATAATGTGGGAGATCTGTCGATGTGCCCTTGACCCTTTGTGTCTCTGGATAAGAGGCTGTTAGTAAGTAAGTTTATTACGAGATGAAATCATCTCTGGCTGAATTCACACATCACGGCAACATTCAGTTCAGGAAGGCAACTCCTACAAGGCAACTCCTATGACTAACTGGGAATGGGACGCAAGCGTAGGATTGATCACCCTGTCACTGGCCGCCTTTGGGGAGGGTGTATAGTGTGAAACACCGAAACACCCTAGGAACCAAAGGTACACTACTGACGATGCACTCCCCACATTTCACCAGGCTCACTGTTCATGAACTCTTGGAAGTGCTTGCACAAAGGATAGTAATATCCCATCCTGTGTTCTTGGAATCTGAATATCTGGACTTGTCCAGTGACTGCTGAGAAAGATCAGCTGACAACAGGGGAAAGTCCTTGTGGCGGCACGGAGAGACGGCTGACAGGAGGGAATAGACCCCACTGGGACAGTCATGGGGTAGCTTCCCATGCATGTTGGAAACACCCGCTTTAGCTACAGAAAGTCAACATACGAGAATACCCCTAGAGTCTGCGGGGGCGGAAGATGACTCATCGGCTGACAACATGGTAACGACTGGACCGGAAACAACTACAAGTAATGAGAGCACAGCACAAGAGAACACTACAGGAACTGTCACAAGTTCCGCTGCAACAGCGGGCCACAAACAGATGCAGGTATGTGTCTGTAGTTGGAGGAAAGTTACATCACACCATGGGTTGAGGATCCACCAGGGGAAGAAGGGGTGTTGGGTAAAGAGAGACAGAGGCCTCGCATTGATTACTTTCTGCTTAAGCGATCAAATCAGTCGAATGATGCACAGCAACTGGACGCAAGCCATAGTTTGCAGTGCATCAGTACCACTGTCATGGAGGACGTAAACTCAAGCACCGAAGTAACAACTGAGGTGGAACCAACAACAGGAGTGGAACTCACCCAGCCTCCCAGACCTGCAGTCGAGAGGAGACTACCAGGGCACAGACCGTATGTGAAGTGGCCTGGCGCCAGTAACAAGAAGTTGTGGGAAACAGTTAATACTGACCTTATCTTGACCCTCGAAACTTCGAGGCACAGTGGAGAAGAAGTTGGAGGATGGGGGACAGCATCTATGAAACGGGGCAGAAAGCTTTGGAGTGCAAGAGGCAAAAGGCGGGAGAGAGGTTCCAACCCCACCAGTTTCCAGGAGGCAACAAGAAATCAAGCGCCTCGTTCAAGAAAGGAGACAGCTTAAGAAACAGTTGAAGGCGGCCTCGGAAGTGGAAATTGAGGGCATAGAGGCACTTCAGGCTGACATCAAAACCCGTTTGGCATCCCTCCGTAGAGCAGAGAACCTACGGAAACGCAGAAGGAAGAAAGAACAAACTAGAACTCGATTCTATAAAGATCCCTTCAAGTTCCTTAAAAGTCTCTTCACGAAGGAAAAAAGTGGAGCTCTAAAAACAACAAAGAAAGACCTAGAGGAGCACCTGAGAACAACAAACTTTGACTCAAAGCGACGTGAACACCTGGCCATCCCATCAGATACCCCACCCATTGAACCCCCGGAACATCAGAGACCAGCCCTCCGACATGGAAAGAGGTGGAAAACACAGTTCGACAGGCAAGAAGAGCATCAGCCCCGGGGCAAAATGGAGTCCCGTACAAAGTGTATAAGAATGCACCAGACGTCCTGAGGTTCCTCTGGAGGCTTATGAGAAGAGCTTGGCAAAAGAAGATAATACCCAAAGTGTGGCATAGGGCAGGCGGGGTCCTGATCCCTAAGGAGAAGGATGCAGTGAACATCAACCAATTCCGCCCAATCTCCTTACTGAATGCCGAGGGTAAAATCTTCTTTAGCGTCATTGCCCAGAGGATGGCCGAGTACCCGCAAAGGAATGCGTACGTCGATACATCTGTACAGAAGGCAGGAATATCAGGGTTCTCTGGCTGCTTGGAACATTCCAGCATGATCTGGCACCAGATCCAAATGGCCAAGGTGGAGAAAAGGGACCTCCATGTAGTCTTCCTCGACCTCGCCAATGCATTTGGCTCTGTGTCCCATGAACTCCTGTGGTCTGCCTTCAGATTTTTCCACATACCGGACACCATCACAACCCTGGTGAAGTCATACTTCCAGGATCTGCAGTTCTGCTTCACCACCTCATGGCAGTGCCTGAATGTAGGTATAATGGCGGGATGTACCATTTCTCCATTGGCATTCATAATGGCAATGGAGGTTATCAGATCCTCAAAATGGGTTGCTGGTGGACAGTGAGTCGACTGGTTTCCGCCTCCCTCCACTCAGAGCCTACATTACAACATTGATCACCAGTCCCATGCACCAGGAGAATGCTCAGAAAACTTGAAGAACATCAGCTGGGCCCGTATGAAGATTAAACCATCCAAGTCACGCAGCATCTTGATTGTGAAGGGAGTACTCTCTGACCTGAAATTCTTCATCGGAGATGACCAACTCCCAACAGTGTCTGAGCAGCCGGTAAAAAGCCTGGGAATGTGGTATGATGCAAGCCTGAAGGACAAAGACCAGGTGCAACAACTGTGCAAAGACATCAGTAGTAGCCTACAGTACAGACAACACCCAGCTACCTGGAAAGTTAAAGGCCTGGTGTCTGCAGTTTGGTCTCCTACAACGGGTGTTCTGGCCCCTAGCAGTGTATGAGGTGCCAATCTCAACAGTGGAGAAGACGGAAAGAGGAGTCACAGGCTACTTAAAGTGGCTCGGAGTTCCACGATGCCTTACCACCATAGGCCTCTATGGAGATGCTGCCCCTCACCAGTCCATCAGAGGAATTCAAGTGTGCAAAAACCAGGCTCCAGATGACACTGAATGAATCTCGAGACCCAGTAGTGAGCATCAACGCGCCGACCTTGGCAACTGGGCGCAAATGGAGGCCAGGAAAAGCAGTCCAGGAGGCAACAGCAGCCCTCAGACATGATGAAATTGTGGGTCATGTTCAGCAAGGGAGAGGAGGCCTTGGGCTAACTAGCCGTGCTGCTTGGAGTAAGGCCACTGCACGAAGTACGCCATCAGGAGGAGGCTGCAAGGTGGGCCAAGGCAGTCTCTCTTGCCAAACGGACAGTGTGGAGAAGAGGAAGATCAGCTGGACGGCTCTGTGGGCCATGGAAGTAAGGTGGTTGAGCTTTTCCATCAGAGCAACATATGACATCCTTCCAACACCAATTAATCTTAACCAATGGTATGGTCCGCCCTGGAGGACAAGCGAGCTGCCACCAACTCCCTACCACCCCCAGCAGCATCACACCCCTTACGGACGACCTTTGTCCGCGAAGGGGCTAAACCACCGAAGAGCATGGCCCGCGACTGGAAAATGCTAGCTGACATTGGCCGGCAACTTGAGATTCCTTCGGAGATCGCAACCACCACCTTAAGACCTGACATGGTGCTCTGGTCCCGTTCACTCAAGGTCTTCATCATTGAGCTCACAGTACCCTGGGAGGACTCAGTAAATGAGGCTTATGAGCGAAAACATCTGCGCTATGCCGATCTAACTGCCGAAGCACGGCATCATGGCTGGAACACAGAAGTCCGACCAGCGGAGGTGGGCTGCAGAGGTTGTGGCAACATCTACAACCAGGCTACTTAGAGACCTGGGAGTTAAGGGCCAGAGCTCGGCAATCAAAGCTATTTCTGAGGCAGCAGTCAGTGGATCTGGATGAAGAGGAAAGACCCCAGCTGGGCCCCGAAGCGAGAGGGCCAGGAAGTATGCAGTCAACGCTTGACTCGGGGAGGAGGACGCCCCTGCCATGCATAGTCCCATGGGATGTTGGCTAACAAGGCAACTCCTATGACTAATTGAGAAGGGGGACGCAAGCGTAGGATTGATCACCCTGTCGTTGGCCGCCTTTGGGCAGGGTGTATAGTGCGAAAGGCCGAAACACGCTAGGAACCAAAGGTACACTGACGATGAGCTCCCCAAATGTCACCAGGCTCACTGTTCATGAACTCTTGGAAGTGCTTGCACAAAGGATAGCAACATCTCATCCTGTGTTCTTGGAATCAGGAGCCTACCACTTAGCGATCAAGGTTTGTAAGGACTACACATTGTATAAAAATGTCTTACCCATCCTGCTTTGTGACCAGATTAGCTGGTGATGCATACAAAGTAGGACCATTAAGGCTGCTGATGTCATAAGTACTACCTGTCAGTGAGTTGAGACCCGGGTACAATTGATTTTAAAATAGTTTGACCAGCCAGATCATACCGCCTGAGGTAGTCAGGAAAGTGATCACAATGAGTATTTAACTTGCCTACCACTGCCTAACGGTGGGCACAGATTACAGACATCAAGACAGTTACATTAGCCCCAGGTACAAATGAAGCCAGTGAAAAGCTTGTGAGAATAAAGGACACATGTTCAGTAATATTGGTGTGACATTTATTAATGTACACGAGGCAACTAGTATAGTCTTCCTGCCCCTTCATTTAAGTCAGACCAACAACCACAGTTCAGAAATTGTTTAAGGCTTCAGCACCATCTACACAGGTTTACAATGGTCATTGAAGTTGATTAGGCGGTTGGAGGAAAACAGCACGACCTGATGAAGATATCCCAGAAGCCTTGCACATCTTCAGGCTCCCCAGGAAGACATCCTGCAAGACAAATCGTCAGAAGGGTAGCCTAGTGGTTAGAGAGTTGGACTAGTAACCGAAAGGTTGCAAGTACAAATAACCGAGCTGACAATGTACCAATCTGTCGTTCTGCCCCTGAACAGTGGGTTGTCATCGAAAATAAGAATTTGTTCTTAACTGACTTGTCTAGTTAGATAAAGGTCAAATAAAATACAAATTCTAGTTCCCAGTCATGTGCACATACAAACCTCACATTCAGTCACAGGTGTAAGCCACATCCAAGTACTTATAGGTTCCGACACAGGGGTCACCGAACACAGAGTTGGACACCTTGACGATACACTGGCGCTCTCCATCACACCTGTGTGTCAACAGGTAGAGGTTAACACCACAGCCAATGACTTCCTACAGGTACTGAAACCTTCAGTGTGCATTTACCTTTCTGCCATTGTGCTGGTGGTGGATTGGCTGAGACAGTTGGTGTTTTTGAGTTGTTTATGTGGGCGCCCAATGGAACACACATCGTGTTGACGACGACCATAGTTGGCACGCTGAATACGGATCTCACCTCGATCTGAGGAAGAGAAAGGACAAACCTGGGTGTTGGTGTGGGCTAGTGACTAATATACACAGCACCACATGATTAAACTGTACGGTAGTGTTGACCAGCTTACCACATAGTAGTTGCGAATCAGAGCCTTCACATATGATGCTGCTTACTGCAAAGAGAACACAGGAGTTACACCACTGGCCAGACACATTAATTAAGACATACATTAACCTGGTGAAGTGTCAGTGATGGGCACTAACAGGGAATGTTGATTTCAGGTGCTTTTTTTAAAAGTAATTATAAACTTGTTAGCATGAACCATTGTACAAAAAGTTAGGCGCGTCATCTTCCACCGTTACCTTTTAGTTTCACTTCCTTATGAGCAGTTCTCAAAATGCTAACAGGTTAAGCAAACTGGCTGGCTAGACCTAAACTGGTGAAAAAATAAAGTTGACCAGTTACACCTAATCTGTATTTCTATGCAGTTTGTGCCAGCTGTCAGATTGGCTATAAACCCTACACAACTGTGGGAGTTGCGCTAGCTAGTTACCGTTCACTGAAACATGGTAAACCAGATTAAGTGCACAAGCATCAAATAAGCTTGAGACACTTCCATTCCATGTTCTTGCTGGCTAATTGAGCTAGATATGGCAATTTAACAAGGAACAGCAGCAGCATATGAGACAAGTCAAAAAAAGTTACTGCAAAAAGGGTCAATGCAGATAGTCGGGTAGTCTTTCAGCAGTTATGGCTTGGGGGAAGTAGAAGCCGTTCAGGGTCCTGTTGGTTCCAGACTTGGTGCAGCCGTACCATTTGCTATGGAGTAACAGAGACCAGTATAACTTGGGTTGCGCGAGTCATTGACAATGTAGGGCCTGCCGACACACGTGGTGTCGAAATCCTGATGCAGGGAGCGCGGCCTCTGATGTACTAGGCCGTACGCGATACCCTCTGTAGCACCTTGTGGTCAGATGCCATACCTAGTGGTGATGCAGCCAGTCAAAGAGCTCTCAAAGGTGTAGAATTCAGGATCGGAGGGTTGATACCAATCCTTTTAGCCTCCTGGCAGGGAGGGGCTCGGCCATCCATTTCCTGTAGTCCACTACCAGTTCCTATGGCATCTTGGCACCACTGCCAGGTCTCTGACCTCCCTATAGGCTACTCAAACTAAACAAGTTGCATATCCACAGCTTGCTAGGGTTAGTTAGCAGGTGAGGGTGGTTTACACTTGGAGAAACAAACGTTAACAAGCTGGTACTATATGGGAACCAACCCATTATATTCCTTTTCTAGCAATCAGCTGAGCTTACTTTTTTTACAAGATTAAAAGTGGGTAGGAGAATTAAACAATATCCCAACATGCCACAGTCATACCAACACTAAGTCAAATATGGATATCGGTGCCCACCACTAAATATTATTAGCACACATTCAGAGACTGACTTGTTTCTTGCTGCTGGACACAGGAGTATTTGGTGTCCAGGTACTTATAAGTCCCGACACAGGGGTCTCCAAAAACGAAATTGGATGCAGGGACAATACACTCGCTCTTCCCACCGCATCTGTGTGATTCAAAGACAGGTTGAGGTCATGAGTTCATACAGGTAAACACAACAAGTTCCAGCACATTTCTGCCCTCTTGCTGGTGGTTGTTTACACTACAGCCAAGGAGTTACAGGTTCTAGTACCTTTCTGCCATCTTGCTGGTGGAGGATTGGCTGAGGCAGTTGGTGTCGGTGAGTTGGTTATCAGGGCGCCCAATAGAACACACATTGTGTTGACGACGACCGTAGTTCGCACGCTTGATATGGATCTTACCTCCATCTGAGGGAGATGGAGAACAGTGAGGCACGAAGGAGAGCCAAGTATGGGTCTCTGGTGTGGGCTAGTGACGCTAATCTACAGTATAAACGATCATATGTGGTCAGTGAGTATACTGTTCAGCAGTGTGGACTAGCTTACCACATTGCAGTAAAGCATCAGAGCCTTCACACGTGATGCTGATTGCTGCCAGGACAAATAAACAGGAATTACACACCACTCACATTAGCTTGGTTAAGTAGTATCATCATTATTACATACAGTACCTCCATCTGTTAGTGTGCAGCAAGCTGTAGCCAGCACTGAAACAACATCACACAGCTACATCAGTAACATTCAACATCATATGCACTTGGACCATGAAGCTACAACTCAGCATTGGTCTCTATACTCAAGCATTTCAGTTATATTAAGTGTATTATAGTCAAATTCAGCATTTGGTCTCATATTCCATGCTTTGAATACCTTTTTGCCCAAAAGGAACTGAATGTCCCTCAAATCTTATTACATGTACTTCTTTTTACTCACAAACATTGTAATATATATTTAAATTCTAATCTGCATCAGATGCAGATTTTGTATACTCACATGTGGCCACCGTCAGTCTCAAAATGCACATGATGCCAGGTACAGGAGTGGTACTAACAGAGAAAATGCAACTGATGATAACAAGCTCCAATACACCTGGTATTTATGTTATGTGACATCTCTTAATTTACCCAGGTGTATCTATTTGTCTCCAGGTGCACCTCATTGCAATTAGGGGCCGGCGTTTTTCCGGTCAAAACCTGGCTATTGAGTCAGTCTCATGGAGTTAGATAGAGGACTCTAGATGGATGGAATCCATGTAGGTATGAACATTGCCACTGAGGGCTTCCAGCAAAGTAGCCATCTAGGTGGAGCTTCTTCGTTAATGAAGAATCACACGGGCCACTTTCAGTCGTAAAAAACCTTTGAGCATTGCAGATATACATTTCATGAATAGAGACAACTTATTTCCTTAATAATCTCCATGTCGGGGAGACATATTTGTTCAATATAGCATATTTTTATCTGAACCTTCCAAAAGGTTGCATCCTGCCTAACGCTCCCCATTTTTCAATCCGGGTTATTAGGAGGGATCAGCCAATTAAATATACTCTTGAGCAAACACTGCATAACTGTAGGTAGCATTAAATTGCCAACTTTGGCTTCTTACAGTACCTTTTCAAACAACACACTCTGTGATGGTGTGCAGCCTTTAAGTTTGTTTGCCAACTCATAGAAATTATAGAAGACAATGGACTACTTTAATAAAATGTAATTACATTTGTTATTTGATTTGAATGGAGCTGCCCTTGCGCTCACGTACGCCATAATGGGACACATATAATGATGATATACTGTGACTGTCATTCTCTATGGTCCTATCCCTACGATGTGTTGTTCTGGTGGCTGAGTGTGTGTCCTCTTCCTCTCAACTGTCCATTCTCAGGGCTGCTGGACAGGTGCCGTGCCCGTCAACGTTGCAGCCCTTTGGGTGTTGCACTTATCAGGCTTCACCGCCATGGACCAGAAAGGCTGGTCCTAGTCATTTTGTGCATTTATATGTTCCCAGTTGCCACTCCTGTGAAGGGAGACCGCTGCGCTTGAAGGCAGTGTGGAGACCACAGAACCCCAGTACAGGTACTTTATTGTAAACATTTCTAAAGTGAACCGTGTTGAATGACTATGTACATATGGCAGCAGTCTCTATGGTACAGGGTAGAGTACCAGGTGGTATCAAGCCAGTACCCTGCTTTTAACAGTGACTAAGTTTGGGCAGGGTGCTGGGAGGAAGCCGGCTAGAGGAGACTATTTCAACGTCCGATGGACTGGAGTAAGAAACTTCTATCTCCAGTTTCTCAGTCTCTTGGTCACAGCTTTGATGCTCCTGTTCTATCACCTCCTTCTGGATGGTAGCAGGGTGAACAGGCCATGGCTCGAGTGGCTGAGGTCCTTGATGATCTTCTTGGCCTATCTGTGACACCGAGCGCTGTAGGTGTCCTGGAGGGCACGCAGTGTGCTCCCGGTGATGCGTTGGGGTGACCGCACCACCATTTGGGGAGCCCTTTGGTTGCAATTGCCGTACTAGGCGTTGACACAGCCCTACAGCATCCTCTCAATGGTGCACCTGTAGAAGTTCATGAGGTTCTTACAGGACAAGCCAACTTTCTTCAGCCTCCTGATGTTGAGTAGGCGCTGTTGCGCCTTCATCACATTGTCTCTGTGAATGCATAATTTCAGGTTGATTGTGATGTGCACGCCGAGTAACTTGAAGTTTTTCGTCCTCTCCAGTGCGACCCTGTAGAATTCGATGGGGACTTGCTCTCTCTGCTGTCTACTGTAATCCACAATCATCTCCATTGTTTTGTTGACATTGAGCGAGAGGTTATTTTCCTGGCACCATTCCGTCAGGGTCCTCACATCCTCCCTGTATGCCGTCTTGTCGTTGTTGGATATCAGGCCCACTGTTGTCAGCAAACTTGATGATTGAGTTGCCACTCAGTCATGGGTGAACAGGGAGTACAAGAGGAGGTTGAGCACACACCCTTTTTGTTCCACAGTCTTGAGGATCAGCGTTGCGAAGGTGTTGTTGCCTACCTTCACACCCGAGGTCAGTATGTCTGCCCAGCTGCAAAGGGCGGGGTTGAGACCAATTGTCCAAGCTTGGTGATGTGGTATGATTCTGCTATTTTCTTTACATTTGATCCGGAACCCCCAACAGAAGCTAGCCAGCTAACTAGCTACTAGCTAGTAGTCAGCTTGCCACTGCTAGTGGTCATCAGCTACCTTTAGCCAAGGACATCTCTCGCCAGTCTGCACAGCCCGACTCAAACCAGAGCTAATCGGGCTTCTTTTTCTCCATATCTCTGGATTCCTACCTCAAGCTCTGAACCTTTTCACCTAGTTCATCGCAGCTAGCTAGCTGCTATCCGATTGGCTTCTCCTGGCTAACGTCTATGTCCCGAAGCAACCACCAATTAGCCTGGAGCTAGCCTATGCTAGGCCCATCTCCCAGCTAGCTGAAGAGGTCAATCAGCCACTCCTTAAGCTACAATACCTATTTTGCCAATTGGCCTGGACCCCTTTAATTGCCGATATGGAGCCCTGCCGATCCATCACGACTGGACAACTGACGTAATCCGCCCGAGGGGGTTTCAACTGGCTCCCCCGTCGCGACGTCCCCTGAATGCCCATCTGCTAGCCTGCAATCCGCGGCTCGCTAGCTGTCCAGAGCACACCGGACTGTCAGCTGAAGAAGTCCATCAGACAATTTTTGGGGGGCTACTGTACATATTTTGAAAATTGGCCTGGACCCTTTTACTGCACAGAGTCCTGCTGATCCATGTCTCAATTGTCTCAAGCCTTAAAAATCCTTGTTTAACCAATCACCTACCCTTCATGTACACTGATTGAAGTGGATTTTACAAGGGACATCAATAAGGGATCAAAGCTTCCACCTGGATTCACCTGGTCAGTCTATGTAATGTTTTGTATACTCAGTGTATATATACTGTATATATATTTATTTTTTATTCATATTTTTTTTTACCCTGACATTGCTCATTCTGATATTTCTTAATTGCTTTATTAACATTTTTGCGATTTGTGTTAATTGTTTTGTAATGTTAGGTATTACTGCACTTTAACTAAAGCTTGTAACATGCACATTTTGCTGCACCTGCAATAACATGTGCAAAATATCTGTAGTCAGCAGTCTGATGGATTGTAGAAAGAAACGGTCTCTAAGCCAGTTGGAATCAGATTGCATGCACCAATATAGGTCTGCCCGACGATAAGGGAGAGAAGAATTTGTGGTTGATTTGTGTGGGGTCCTTAATAACGCTGCGTGCCTTCCTCAGGCAGATGTCCTGCATGGGTGAGGGCACGGTCCCAGTGATGTACTTCACAACCCGCTGGAGTGCCTTGCAGTTGTGGACGGAGTAATTGCCATACCAGGCCATGATGCATCCCCTCAGGTCGGTGGTGCAGTAGTAGTATTTAGAGAGGAGGCAGCATGCCAAATTTCGTGAGCCACCTTAGGAAGTAGAGACGCTGTTGTCATGTTGGTCCATGACGAGTCCGCAGTGATGTGGATCAGGGTATGTTCCATCCTCTGCTTCCAGAAGTCAACAATCAAATCCTTTGAAGCACCTGGTCATTCAGAGCAGCAAGAGTTCTCCTTGATGACTTGGTATTGTCTACCTCGGAGCTCGTCTGAGAGGGAGGTTTTGGTGGGCATCGCACAGCAGGATTGCCTTTTTCAGTCTGTGATAGTCTGAAGTCCTTGCCACACGACGCAAGTTTGAGTTGTCGGACATCAATTCAAGTTTCAGTCTTGTCTTTTTGTATCCTAATTTATTTTTGGAGCTCGTACCTTCTAGGCATTGCACACCACCAGGTCATCATGTTCGTTCTGCTGACATCGAATGCTACAGTATGGAATATCTCCGTTCATCCAGGGTTTTTGGTTTAGACCTGTAGGGATTTTTATTGTGGGCACATCATCATCAACACATTTCCTAATAAGGACTGTGACTGATGATGTAGGTTCTTCAATGTTGATGAATGAGTCCTGGGTGGACTGTCTTTTTTTACCCCCTTTTTCTCCAATTCAATGGCCCAGACAAGAGACGTATATGTGGCAGGGTCCACAGGCAATGACGTACTACAAATGTATTCATAAAATGTCTGGATGTTTACAATTTCAGTGATTCTCTTAGAAATGGGTAAAAGTACTGTATAGCAACCCCAGGTGTATAATAGTAAATAGCAGCTACTTCTCAGAGAGTTTTGAATTGTCAAGAAGAGTTAAACAGGGGGGTCCGCTGTCACCATATCTATTCATTATGGCTCTCGAAATGCTAGCTATTAATTCATTTCAAATAACAACAGAGGATTATAAATCCAAGGCTTAAAAACAAAGGTGTCCATGTATGCCGATGACTCAAGTTTTATATTTAATCTGCTAGCTAGATCCCTGCAATGTCTCATTGAAGATCTAGCTAACTTTTCTGGACTCTCTGGACTAAAACCTAATTATGATAAGTGTACAATATAACGTATTGGATCTTTAAAAAAATACAACTTTTACATTACTATGCAGTTCATATTTAAAAATGGGCTGACGGTGAAGTAGAAATGCTTGGTATTCATAAAAAAAATATTAAATGAGTCCTACACAATGAATTTCATTAGAAAACAGACAAGATCCTGCAACCATGTAGAGGTAATACTTGTCTATTCACGGAACATTTTCCCTGATTAACTCCTTAGTCATATCTCAGTTTACTCACTTACTTATGGCGCTTCCTACTCCTGATGATTTGTTTTTCAAATCGTATGAGCAAAACATATTTAGCTTTATCTGGGATTCTAAACCAGACAAGATACAGTGTGAATATCTATATTTATACATTTGTATATTTTTAATTAAATAGGTAAGTTGTCTGAACCCATACTCATTTACAGCAACAACCTGGGGAATAGTTACAGGGTAGAAGAGGGGGGGATGAGTGAGCCAATTATAAAACAGGAATGATTAAGTGGCCATGATGGTATGAAGGACAGATTGGGAATTTAGCCAGGACATTGTGGTTAACACCCCTACTCTTGTGATCAGTGCCATGGGATCTTTAGTGACCACAGAGAGTCAGGACACCCATTTAACGTCACATCCAAAAGATGGCACCCTACTGCCTTTGGTCATTAGGATATGTTTTAGACAAGAGGAAAGGGTGCCTCCTACTGACCCTCCAACACCACTTCCAGAAGCATCTGTTCTCCCATCCAGGGACTTACCAGGACCAACTCTGCTTAGCTAAGCTTCAGAAGCAAACAGACAGTGGGATTTTTTATTTTACCTTTATTTAACTAGGCAAGTCAGTTAAGAACAAATTCTTATTTTCAATGACGGCCTAGGAACAGTGGGTTAACTGCCTGTTCAGGGGCAGAACGACAGATTGTCAGCTCAGGGATTTGAACTTGCAACCTTTCAGTTACTAGTCCAACACTCTAACCACTAGGCTACCCTGGCTATATAAGGAATATGATTTGGGTGTTGTGAGATTATTAAATATAAAAGCACTAAACATCTCTAGAATCTTCACTTATTCAAAAGTTTTATTTGAACCCTAAATGGTTCTCAAGTAAACTACTAAGAAAAGCTAATCCACTGTTTAAATAGCCTTTTGCCTGTGTACAGATTTCATTGTCTCATTTTTGATTGACTGCAAATGATACCTTTTTCAAAGTCTCTCTCTTTCTCAAACAAGAATTGCAGAGCTGGCTACAATTTCAAATTCATCCCACTGAAAAGATAGAACAAATATTATGGCTGAATATAAATGTGCTGGGTGATGAAAGACCTGTATTTATGGGAAACCAGTTTGAAAAGGCTATTTTGTTTTTAAATTATATTGTAAATTGGAACGGTTGAGTTGTCTTTCATGGAGTTATCAGAACTATCTGGAAAGGTCTGCTCAGTCCAGGATTATAACCAATTGACTACAGCATTACCCCCAAAATGGAGGCTTGTGGCAGCAGAAGGAGGTAGGGAAGTGGTCTGTCTGCCAAATATAAATGATCAGAACTTGGAGGAATAAAAATATCATAAATAGGAATGTATACCAGTTTCATTTGAGGACCAGGATGTTGATATCAGTGTCATTTAGATTGCAAAATAGTTGGGAAGATCTATTTGATTTACCGATTCCATGGTACAGGGTGTATGAGTTGATTCAAGACTTGTGCTTTTCAGCTAATGCAGATTTGTGAGAATACAGAATCAATTGACCATTTCTTTTAGTATTACCCTCAGGTAGCTTCTCAGGAATGGTTGAAAATGCAAAACGTTGATCTAAAATTGACCCTATATATAGTACTATTGGAGATCTGTTTCAACTCAATCTGTAGTCTATTCAATAGAAATTGTATGTTAATCACAGCATAGTTGAAATATATATGCTGCGTAGAAATCCAAAGTGTGTGGCCAGCAGAGACAGGTGGGATGGGCTAAGGGAAGCTGCGGTTTGGGATGTGGAATTGGAGATAAGGGGGAGTGGAGTTGCTGGGCGAAGGATAGAATGACAGATGTAAAATAAACTCCAAATTAAACAAATACATTTGAATGACACTGAGGGGCTTTGTTGATACAGTTGAGGCTAATGCTATGCAGGTGTTTGTACAAATGCATACACATTAAAATGCTCATAGATGGACATAATTCCATACATCGTTGGCCTTGCTGTTACATTGGCCTGGATGTTTCTTGTTCATTGGTGGTGCATGGGGCAGGGAATTGGAATTAAATGGATTTCTCCTCAGGGTGGAATCTGATGTATGAGGGGCAGCTCTTAGAGGGCTGTATCGGTCAGGTCCCCATTTGATAATGTGGGAGATCTGTCGATGTGCCCTTGACCCTTTGTGTCTCTGGATAAGAGGCTGTTAGTAAGTAAGTTTATTACGAGATGAAATCATCTCTGGCTGAATTCACACATCACGGCAACATTCAGTTCAGGAAGGCAACTCCTACAAGGCAACTCCTATGACTAACTGGGAATGGGACGCAAGCGTAGGATTGATCACCCTGTCACTGGCCGCCTTTGGGGAGGGTGTATAGTGTGAAACACCGAAACACCCTAGGAACCAAAGGTACACTACTGACGATGCACTCCCCACATTTCACCAGGCTCACTGTTCATGAACTCTTGGAAGTGCTTGCACAAAGGATAGTAATATCCCATCCTGTGTTCTTGGAATCTGAATATCTGGACTTGTCCAGTGACTGCTGAGAAAGATCAGCTGACAACAGGGGAAAGTCCTTGTGGCGGCACGGAGAGACGGCTGACAGGAGGGAATAGACCCCACTGGGACAGTCATGGGGTAGCTTCCCATGCATGTTGGAAACACCCGCTTTAGCTACAGAAAGTCAACATACGAGAATACCCCTAGAGTCTGCGGGGGCGGAAGATGACTCATCGGCTGACAACATGGTAACGACTGGACCGGAAACAACTACAAGTAATGAGAGCACAGCACAAGAGAACACTACAGGAACTGTCACAAGTTCCGCTGCAACAGCGGGCCACAAACAGATGCAGGTATGTGTCTGTAGTTGGAGGAAAGTTACATCACACCATGGGTTGAGGATCCACCAGGGGAAGAAGGGGTGTTGGGTAAAGAGAGACAGAGGCCTCGCATTGATTACTTTCTGCTTAAGCGATCAAATCAGTCGAATGATGCACAGCAACTGGACGCAAGCCATAGTTTGCAGTGCATCAGTACCACTGTCATGGAGGACGTAAACTCAAGCACTGAAGTAACAACTGAGGTGGAACCAACAACAGGAGTGGAACTCACCCAGCCTCCCAGACCTGCAGTCGAGAGGAGACTACCAGGGCACAGACCGTATGTGAAGTGGCCTGGCGCCAGTAACAAGAAGTTGTGGGAAACAGTTAATACTGACCTTATCTTGACCCTCGAAACTTCGAGGCACAGTGGAGAAAAAGTTGGAGGATGGGGGACAGCATCTATGAAACGGGGCAGAAAGCTTTGGAGTGCAAGAGGCAAAAGGCGGGAGAGAGGTTCCAACCCCACCAGTTTCCAGGAGGCAACAAGAAATCAAGCGCCTCGTTCAAGAAAGGAGACAGCTTAAGAAACAGTTGAAGGCGGCCTCAGAAGTGGAAATTGAGGGCATAGAGGCACTTCAGGCTGACATCAAAACCCGTTTGGCATCCCTCCGTAGAGCAGAGAACCTACGGAAACGCAGAAGGAAGAAAGAACAAACTAGAACTCGATTCTATAAAGATCCCTTCAAGTTCCTTAAAAGTCTCTTCACGAAGGAAAAAAGTGGAGCTCTAAAAACAACAAAGAAAGACCTAGAGGAGCACCTGAGAACAACAAACTTTGACTCAAAGCGACGTGAACACCTGGCCATCCCATCAGATACCCCACCCATTGAACCCCCGGAACATCAGAGACCAGCCCTCCGACATGGAAAGAGGTGGAAAACACAGTTCGACAGGCAAGAAGAGCATCAGCCCCGGGGCAAAATGGAGTCCCGTACAAAGTGTATAAGAATGCACCAGACGTCCTGAGGTTCCTCTGGAGGCTTATGAGAAGAGCTTGGCAAAAGAAGATAATACCCAAAGTGTGGCATAGGGCAGGCGGGGTCCTGATCCCTAAGGAGAAGGATGCAGTGAACATCAACCAATTCCGCCCAATCTCCTTACTGAATGCCGAGGGTAAAATCTTCTTTAGCGTCATTGCCCAGAGGATGGCCGAGTACCCGCAAAGGAATGCGTACGTCGATACATCTGTACAGAAGGCAGGAATATCAGGGTTCTCTGGCTGCTTGGAACATTCCAGCATGATCTGGCACCAGATCCAAATGGCCAAGGTGGAGAAAAGGGACCTCCATGTAGTCTTCCTCGACCTCGCCAATGCATTTGGCTCTGTGTCCCATGAACTCCTGTGGTCTGCCTTCAGATTTTTCCACATACCGGACACCATCACAACCCTGGTGAAGTCATACTTCCAGGATCTGCAGTTCTGCTTCACCACCTCATGGCAGTGCCTGAATGTAGGTATAATGGCGGGATGTACCATTTCTCCATTGGCATTCATAATGGCAATGGAGGTTATCAGATCCTCAAAATGGGTTGCTGGTGGACAGTGAGTCGACTGGTTTCCGCCTCCCTCCACTCAGAGCCTACATTACAACATTGATCACCAGTCCCATGCACCAGGAGAATGCTCAGAAAACTTGAAGAACATCAGCTGGGCCCGTATGAAGATTAAACCATCCAAGTCACGCAGCATCTTGATTGTGAAGGGAGTACTCTCTGACCTGAAATTCTTCATCGGAGATGACCAACTCCCAACAGTGTCTGAGCAGCCGGTAAAAAGCCTGGGAATGTGGTATGATGCAAGCCTGAAGGACAAAGACCAGGTGCAACAACTGTGCAAAGACATCAGTAGTAGCCTACAGTACAGACAACACCCAGCTACCTGGAAAGTTAAAGGCCTGGTGTCTGCAGTTTGGTCTCCTACAACGGGTGTTCTGGCCCCTAGCAGTGTATGAGGTGCCAATCTCAACAGTGGAGAAGACGGAAAGAGGAGTCACAGGCTACTTAAAGTGGCTCGGAGTTCCACGATGCCTTACCACCATAGGCCTCTATGGAGATGCTGCCCCTCACCAGTCCATCAGAGGAATTCAAGTGTGCAAAAACCAGGCTCCAGATGACACTGAATGAATCTCGAGACCCAGTAGTGAGCATCAACGCGCCGACCTTGGCAACTGGGCGCAAATGGAGGCCAGGAAAAGCAGTCCAGGAGGCAACAGCAGCCCTCAGACATGATGAAATTGTGGGTCATGTTCAGCAAGGGAGAGGAGGCCTTGGGCTAACTAGCCGTGCTGCTTGGAGTAAGGCCACTGCACGAAGTACGCCATCAGGAGGAGGCTGCAAGGTGGGCCAAGGCAGTCTCTCTTGCCAAACGGACAGTGTGGAGAAGAGGAAGATCAGCTGGACGGCTCTGTGGGCCATGGAAGTAAGGTGGTTGAGCTTTTCCATCAGAGCAACATATGACATCCTTCCAACACCAATTAATCTTAACCAATGGTATGGTCCGCCCTGGAGGACAAGCGAGCTGCCACCAACTCCCTACCACCCCCAGCAGCATCACACCCCTTACGGACGACCTTTGTCCGCGAAGGGGCTAAACCACCGAAGAGCATGGCCCGCGACTGGAAAATGCTAGCTGACATTGGCCGGCAACTTGAGATTCCTTCGGAGATCGCAACCACCACCTTAAGACCTGACATGGTGCTCTGGTCCCGTTCACTCAAGGTCTTCATCATTGAGCTCACAGTACCCTGGGAGGACTCAGTAAATGAGGCTTATGAGCGAAAACATCTGCGCTATGCCGATCTAACTGCCGAAGCACGGCATCATGGCTGGAACACAGAAGTCCGACCAGCGGAGGTGGGCTGCAGAGGTTGTGGCAACATCTACAACCAGGCTACAGAGACCTGGGAGTTAAGGGCCAGAGCTCGGCAATCAAAGCTATTTCTGAGGCAGCAGTCAGTGGATCTGGATGAAGAGGAAAGACCCCAGCTGGGCCCCGAAGCGAGAGGGCCAGGAAGTATGCAGTCAACGCTTGACTCGGGGAGGAGGACGCCCCTGCCATGCATAGTCCCATGGGATGTTGGCTAACAAGGCAACTCCTATGACTAATTGAGAAGGGGGACGCAAGCGTAGGATTGATCACCCTGTCGTTGGCCGCCTTTGGGCAGGGTGTATAGTGCGAAAGGCCGAAACACGCTAGGAACCAAAGGTACACTGACGATGAGCTCCCCAAATGTCACCAGGCTCACTGTTCATGAACTCTTGGAAGTGCTTGCACAAAGGATAGCAACATCTCATCCTGTGTTCTTGGAATCAGGAGCCTACCACTTAACGATCAAGGTTTGTAAGGACTACACATTGTATAAAAATGTCTTACCCATCCTGCTTTGTGACCAGATTAGCTGGTGATGCATACAAAGTAGGACCATTAAGGCTGCTGATGTCATAAGTACTACCTGTCAGTGAGTTGAGACCCGGGTACAATTGATTTTAAAATAGTTTGACCAGCCAGATCATACCGCCTGAGGTAGTCAGGAAAGTGATCACAATGAGTATTTAACTTGGCTACCACTGCCTAACGGTGGGCACAGATTACAGACATCAAGACAGTTACATTAGCCCCAGGTACAAATGAAGCCAGTGAAAAGCTTGTGAGAATAAAGGACACATGTTCAGTAATATTGGTGTGACATTTATTAATGTACACGAGGCAACTAGTATAGTCTTCCTGCCCCTTCATTTAAGTCAGACCAACAACCACAGTTCAGAAATTGTTTAAGGCTTCAGCACCATCTACACAGGTTTACAATGGTCATTGAAGTTGATTAGGCGGTTGGAGGAAAACAGCACAACCTGATGAAGATATCCCAGAAGCCTTGCACATCTTCAGGCTCCCCAGGAAGACATCCTGCAAGACAAATCGTCAGAAGGGTAGCCTAGTGGTTAGAGAGTTGGACTAGTAACCGAAAGGTTGCAAGTACAAATAACCGAGCTGACAATGTACCAATCTGTCGTTCTGCCCCTGAACAGTGGGTTGTCATCGAAAATAAGAATTTGTTCTTAACTGACTTGTCTAGTTAGATAAAGGTCAAATAAAATACAAATTCTAGTTCCCAGTCATGTGCACATACAAACCTCACATTCAGTCACAGGTGTAAGCCACATCCAAGTACTTATAGGTTCCGACACAGGGGTCACCGAACACAGAGTTGGACACCTTGACGATACACTGGCGCTCTCCATCACACCTGTGTGTCAACAGGTAGAGGTTAACACCACAGCCAATGACTTCCTACAGGTACTGAAACCTTCAGTGTGCATTTACCTTTCTGCCATTGTGCTGGTGGTGGATTGGCTGAGACAGTTGGTGTTTTTGAGTTGTTTATGTGGGCGCCCAATGGAACACACATCGTGTTGACGACGACCATAGTTGGCACGCTGAATACGGATCTCACCTCGATCTGAGGAAGAGAAAGGACAAACCTGGGTGTTGGTGTGGGCTAGTGACTAATATACACAGCACCACATGATTAAACTGTACGGTAGTGTTGACCAGCTTACCACATAGTAGTTGCGAATCAGAGCCTTCACATATGATGCTGCTTACTGCAAAGAGAACACAGGAGTTACACCACTGGCCAGACACATTAATTAAGACATACATTAACCTGGTGAAGTGTCAGTGATGGGCACTAACAGGGAATGTTGATTTCAGGTGCTTTTTTTAAAAGTAATTATAAACTTGTTAGCATGAACCATTGTACAAAAAGTTAGGCGCGTCATCTTCCACCGTTACCTTTTAGTTTCACTTCCTTATGAGCAGTTCTCAAAATGCTAACAGGTTAAGCAAACTGGCTGGCTAGACCTAAACTGGTGAAAAAATAAAGTTGACCAGTTACACCTAATCTGTATTTCTATGCAGTTTGTGCCAGCTGTCAGATTGGCTATAAACCCTACACAACTGTGGGAGTTGCGCTAGCTAGTTACCGTTCACTGAAACATGGTAAACCAGATTAAGTGCACAAGCATCAAATAAGCTTGAGACACTTCCATTCCATGTTCTTGCTGGCTAATTGAGCTAGATATGGCAATTTAACAAGGAACAGCAGCAGCATATGAGACAAGTCAAAAAAAGTTACTGCAAAAAGGGTCAATGCAGATAGTCGGGTAGTCTTTCAGCAGTTATGGCTTGGGGGAAGTAGAAGCCTTTCAGGGTCCTGTTGGTTCCAGACTTGGTGCAGCCGTACCATTTGCTATGGAGTAACAGAGACCAGTATAACTTGGGTTGCGCGAGTCATTGACAATGTAGGGCCTGCCGACACACGTGGTGTCGAAATCCTGATGCAGGGAGCGCGGCCTCTGATGTACTAGGCCGTACGCGATACCCTCTGTAGCACCTTGTGGTCAGATGCCATACCTAGTGGTGATGCAGCCAGTCAAAGAGCTCTCAAAGGTGTAGAATTCAGGATCGGAGGGTTGATACCAATCCTTTTAGCCTCCTGGCAGGGAGGGGCTCGGCCATCCATTTCCTGTAGTCCACTACCAGTTCCTATGGCATCTTGGCACCACTCTGGTCTCTGACCTCCCTATAGGCTACTCAAACTAAACAAGTTGCATATCCACAGCTTGCTAGGGTTAGTTAGCAGGTGAGGGTGGTTTACACTTGGAGAAACAAACGTTAACAAGCTGGTACTATATGGGAACCAACCCATTATATTCCTTTTCTAGCAATCAGCTGAGCTTACTTTTTTTACAAGATTAAAAGTGGGTAGGAGAATTAAACAATATCCCAACATGCCACAGTCATACCAACACTAAGTCAAATATGGATATCGGTGCCCACCACTAAATATTATTAGCACACATTCAGAGACTGACTTGTTTCTTGCTGCTGGACACAGGAGTATTTGGTGTCCAGGTACTTATAAGTCCCGACACAGGGGTCTCCAAAAACGAAATTGGATGCAGGGACAATACACTCGCTCTTCCCACCGCATCTGTGTGATTCAAAGACAGGTTGAGGTCATGAGTTCATACAGGTAAACACAACAAGTTCCAGCACATTTCTGCCCTCTTGCTGGTGGTTGTTTACACTACAGCCAAGGAGTTACAGGTTCTAGTACCTTTCTGCCATCTTGCTGGTGGAGGATTGGCTGAGGCAGTTGGTGTCGGTGAGTTGGTTATCAGGGCGCCCAATAGAACACACATTGTGTTGACGACGACCGTAGTTCGCACGCTTGATATGGATCTTACCTCCATCTGAGGGAGATGGAGAACAGTGAGGCACGAAGGAGAGCCAAGTATGGGTCTCTGGTGTGGGCTAGTGACGCTAATCTACAGTATAAACGATCATATGTGGTCAGTGAGTATACTGTTCAGCAGTGTGGACTAGCTTACCACATTGCAGTAAAGCATCAGAGCCTTCACACGTGATGCTGATTGCTGCCAGGACAAATAAACAGGAATTACACACCACTCACATTAGCTTGGTTAAGTAGTATCATCATTATTACATACAGTACCTCCATCTGTTAGTGTGCAGCAAGCTGTAGCCAGCACTGAAACAACATCACACAGCTACATCAGTAACATTCAACATCATATGCACTTGGACCATGAAGCTACAACTCAGCATTGGTCTCTATACTCAAGCATTTCAGTTATATTAAGTGTATTATAGTCAAATTCAGCATTTGGTCTCATATTCCATGCTTTGAATACCTTTTTGCCCAAAAGGAACTGAATGTCCCTCAAATCTTATTACATGTACTTCTTTTTACTCACAAACATTGTAATATATATTTAAATTCTAATCTGCATCAGATGCAGATTTTGTATACTCACATGTGGCCACCGTCAGTCTCAAAATGCACATGATGCCAGGTACAGGAGTGGTACTAACAGAGAAAATGCAACTGATGATAACAAGCTCCAATACACCTGGTATTTATGTTATGTGACATCTCTTAATTTACCCAGGTGTATCTATTTGTCTCCAGGTGCACCTCATTGCAATTAGGGGCCGGCGTTTTTCCGGTCAAAACCTGGCTATTGAGTCAGTCTCATGGAGTTAGATAGAGGACTCTAGATGGATGGAATCCATGTAGGCATGAACATTGCCACTGAGGGCTTCCAGCAAAGTAGCCATCTAGGTGGAGCTTCTTCGTTAATGAAGAATCACACGGGCCACTTTCAGTTGTAAAAAACCTTTGAGCATTGCAGATATACATTTCATGAATAGAGACAACTTATTTCCTTAATAATCTCCATGTCGGGGAGACATATTTGTTCAATATAGCATATTTTTATCTGAACCTTCCAAAAGGTTGCATCCTGCCTAACGCTCCCCATTTTTCAATCCGGGTTATTAGGAGGGATCAGCCAATTAAATATACTCTTGAGCAAACACTGCATAACTGTAGGTAGCATTAAATTGCCAACTTTGGCTTCTTACAGTACCTTTTCAAACAACACACTCTGTGATGGTGTGCAGCCTTTAAGTTTGTTTGCCAACTCATAGATATTATAGAAGACAATGGACTACTTTAATAAAATGTAATTACATTTGTTATTTGATTTGAATGGAGCTGCCCTTGCGCTCACGTACGCCATAATGGGACACATATAATGATGATATACTGTGACTGTCATTCTCTATGGTCCTATCCCTACGATGTGTTGTTCTGGTGGCTGAGTGTGTGTCCTCTTCCTCTCAACTGTCCATTCTCAGGGCTGCTGGACAGGTGCCGTGCCCGTCAACGTTGCAGCCCTTTGGGTGTTGCACTTATCAGGCTTCACCGCCATGGACCAGAAAGGCTGGTCCTAGTCATTTTGTGCATTTATATGTTCCCAGTTGCCACTCCTGTGAAGGGAGACCGCTGCGCTTGAAGGCAGTGTGGAGACCACAGAACCCCAGTACAGGTACTTTATTGTAAACATTTCTAAAGTGAACCGTGTTGAATGACTATGTACATATGGCAGCAGTCTCTATGGTACAGGGTAGAGTACCAGGTGGTATCAAGCCAGTACCCTGCTTTTAACAGTGACTAAGTTTGGGCAGGGTGCTGGGAGGAAGCCGGCTAGAGGAGACTATTTCAACGTCCGATGGACTGGAGTAAGAAACTTCTATCTCCAGTTTCTCAGTCTCTTGGTCACAGCTTTGATGCTCCTGTTCTATCACCTCCTTCTGGATGGTAGCAGGGTGAACAGGCCATGGCTCGAGTGGCTGAGGTCCTTGATGATCTTCTTGGCCTATCTGTGACACCGAGCGCTGTAGGTGTCCTGGAGGGCAGGCAGTGTGCTCCCGGTGATGCGTTGGGGTGACCGCACCACCATTTGGGGAGCCCTTTGGTTGCAATTGCCGTACTAGGCGTTGACACAGCCCTACAGCATCCTCTCAATGGTGCACCTGTAGAAGTTCATGAGGTTCTTACAGGACAAGCCAACTTTCTTCAGCCTCCTGATGTTGAGTAGGCGCTGTTGCGCCTTCATCACATTGTCTCTGTGAATGCATAATTTCAGGTTGATTGTGATGTGCACGCCGAGTAACTTGAAGTTTTTCGTCCTCTCCAGTGCGACCCTGTAGAATTCGATGGGGACTTGCTCTCTCTGCTGTCTACTGTAATCCACAATCATCTCCATTGTTTTGTTGACATTGAGCGAGAGGTTATTTTCCTGGCACCATTCCGTCAGGGTCCTCACATCCTCCCTGTATGCCGTCTTGTCGTTGTTGGATATCAGGCCCACTGTTGTCAGCAAACTTGATGATTGAGTTGCCACTCAGTCATGGGTGAACAGGGAGTACAAGAGGAGGTTGAGCACACACCCTTTTTGTTCCACAGTCTTGAGGATCAGCGTTGCGAAGGTGTTGTTGCCTACCTTCACACCCGAGGTCAGTATGTCTGCCCAGCTGCAAAGGGCGGGGTTGAGACCAATTGTCCAAGCTTGGTGATGTGGTATGATTCTGCTATTTTCTTTACATTTGATCCGGAACCCCCAACAGAAGCTAGCCAGCTAACTAGCTACTAGCTAGTAGTCAGCTTGCCACTGCTAGTGGTCATCAGCTACCTTTAGCCAAGGACATCTCTCGCCAGTCTGCACAGCCCGACTCAAACCAGAGCTAATCGGGCTTCTTTTTCTCCATATCTCTGGATTCCTACCTCAAGCTCTGAACCTTTTCACCTAGTTCATCGCAGCTAGCTAGCTGCTATCCGATTGGCTTCTCCTGGCTAACGTCTACGTCCCGAAGCAACCACCAATTAGCCTGGAGCTAGCCTATGCTAGGCCCATCTCCCAGCTAGCTGAAGAGGTCAATCAGCCACTCCTTAAGCTACAATACCTATTTTGCCAATTGGCCTGGACCCCTTTAATTGCCGATATGGAGCCCTGCCGATCCATCACGACTGGACAACTGACGTAATCCGCCCGAGGGGGTTTCAACTGGCTCCCCCGTCGCGACGTCCCCTGAATGCCCATCTGCTAGCCTGCAATCCGCGGCTCGCTAGCTGTCCAGAGCACACCGGACTGTCAGCTGAAGAAGTCCATCAGACAATTTTTGGGGGGCTACTGTACATATTTTGAAAATTGGCCTGGACCCTTTTACTGCACAGAGTCCTGCTGATCCATGTCTCAATTGTCTCAAGCCTTAAAAATCCTTGTTTAACCAATCACCTACCCTTCATGTACACTGATTGAAGTGGATTTTACAAGGGACATCAATAAGGGATCAAAGCTTCCACCTGGATTCACCTGGTCAGTCTATGTAATGTTTTGTATACTCAGTGTATATATACTGTATATATATTTATTTTTTATTCATATTTTTTTTTACCCTGACATTGCTCATTCTGATATTTCTTAATTGCTTTATTAACATTTTTGCGATTTGTGTTAATTGTTTTGTAATGTTAGGTATTACTGCACTTTAACTAAAGCTTGTAACATGCACATTTTGCTGCACCTGCAATAACATGTGCAAAATATCTGTAGTCAGCAGTCTGATGGATTGTAGAAAGAAACGGTCTCTAAGCCAGTTGGAATCAGATTGCATGCACCAATATAGGTCTGCCCGACGATAAGGGAGAGAAGAATTTGTGGTTGATTTGTGTGGGGTCCTTAATAACGCTGCGTGCCTTCCTCAGGCAGATGTCCTGCATGGGTGAGGGCACGGTCCCAGTGATGTACTTCACAACCCGCTGGAGTGCCTTGCAGTTGTGGACGGAGTAATTGCCATACCAGGCCATGATGCATCCCCTCAGGTCGGTGGTGCAGTAGTAGTATTTAGAGAGGAGGCAGCATGCCAAATTTCGTGAGCCACCTTAGGAAGTAGAGACGCTGTTGTCATGTTGGTCCATGACGAGTCCGCAGTGATGTGGATCAGGGTATGTTCCATCCTCTGCTTCCAGAAGTCAACAATCAAATCCTTTGAAGCACCTGGTCATTCAGAGCAGCAAGAGTTCTCCTTGATGACTTGGTATTGTCTACCTCGGAGCTCGTCTGAGAGGGAGGTTTTGGTGGGCATCGCACAGCAGGATTGCCTTTTTCAGTCTGTGATAGTCTGAAGTCCTTGCCACACGACGCAAGTTTGAGTTGTCGGACATCAATTCAAGTTTCAGTCTTGTCTTTTTGTATCCTAATTTATTTTTGGAGCTCGTACCTTCTAGGCATTGCACACCACCAGGTCATCATGTTCGTTCTGCTGACATCGAATGCTACAGTATGGAATATCTCCGTTCATCCAGGGTTTTTGATTTAGACCTGTAGGGATTTTTATTGTGGGCACATCATCATCAACACATTTCCTAATAAGGACTGTGACTGATGATGTAGGTTCTTCAATGTTGATGAATGAGTCCTGGGTGGACTGTCTTTTTTTACCCCCTTTTTCTCCAATTCAATGGCCCAGACAAGAGACGTATATGTGGCAGGGTCCACAGGCAATGACGTACTACAAATGTATTCATAAAATGTCTGGATGTTTACAATTTCAGTGATTCTCTTAGAAATGGGTAAAAGTACTGTATAGCAACCCCAGGTGTATAATAGTAAATAGCAGCTACTTCTCAGAGAGTTTTGAATTGTCAAGAAGAGTTAAACAGGGGGGTCCGCTGTCACCATATCTATTCATTATGGCTCTCGAAATGCTAGCTATTAATTCATTTCAAATAACAACAGAGGATTATAAATCCAAGGCTTAAAAACAAAGGTGTCCATGTATGCCGATGACTCAAGTTTTATATTTAATCTGCTAGCTAGATCCCTGCAATGTCTCATTGAAGATCTAGCTAACTTTTCTGGACTCTCTGGACTAAAACCTAATTATGATAAGTGTACAATATAACGTATTGGATCTTTAAAAAAATACAACTTTTACATTACTATGCAGTTCATATTTAAAAATGGGCTGACGGTGAAGTAGAAATGCTTGGTATTCATAAAAAAAATATTAAATGAGTCCTACACAATGAATTTCATTAGAAAACAGACAAGATCCTGCAACCATGTAGAGGTAATACTTGTCTATTCACGGAACATTTTCCCTGATTAACTCCTTAGTCATATCTCAGTTTACTCACTTACTTATGGCGCTTCCTACTCCTGATGATTTGTTTTTCAAATCGTATGAGCAAAACATATTTAGCTTTATCTGGGATTCTAAACCAGACAAGATACAGTGTGAATATCTATATTTATACATTTGTATATTTTTAATTAAATAGGTAAGTTGTCTGAACCCATACTCATTTACAGCAACAACCTGGGGAATAGTTACAGGGTAGAAGAGGGGGGGATGAGTGAGCCAATTATAAAACAGGAATGATTAAGTGGCCATGATGGTATGAAGGACAGATTGGGAATTTAGCCAGGACATTGTGGTTAACACCCCTACTCTTGTGATCAGTGCCATGGGATCTTTAGTGACCACAGAGAGTCAGGACACCCATTTAACGTCACATCCAAAAGATGGCACCCTACTGCCTTTGGTCATTAGGATATGTTTTAGACAAGAGGAAAGGGTGCCTCCTACTGACCCTCCAACACCACTTCCAGAAGCATCTGTTCTCCCATCCAGGGACTTACCAGGACCAACTCTGCTTAGCTAAGCTTCAGAAGCAAACAGACAGTGGGATTTTTTATTTTACCTTTATTTAACTAGGCAAGTCAGTTAAGAACAAATTCTTATTTTCAATGACGGCCTAGGAACAGTGGGTTAACTGCCTGTTCAGGGGCAGAACGACAGATTGTCAGCTCAGGGATTTGAACTTGCAACCTTTCAGTTACTAGTCCAACACTCTAACCACTAGGCTACCCTGGCTATATAAGGAATATGATTTGGGTGTTGTGAGATTATTAAATATAAAAGCACTAAACATCTCTAGAATCTTCACTTATTCAAAAGTTTTATTTGAACCCTAAATGGTTCTCAAGTAAACTACTAAGAAAAGCTAATCCACTGTTTAAATAGCCTTTTGCCTGTGTACAGATTTCATTGTCTCATTTTTGATTGACTGCAAATGATACCTTTTTCAAAGTCTCTCTCTTTCTCAAACAAGAATTGCAGAGCTGGCTACAATTTCAAATTCATCCCACTGAAAAGATAGAACAAATATTATGGCTGAATATAAATGTGCTGGGTGATGAAAGACCTGTATTTATGGGAAACCAGTTTGAAAAGGCTATTTTGTTTTTAAATTATATTGTAAATTGGAACGGTTGAGTTGTCTTTCATGGAGTTATCAGAACTATCTGGAAAGGTCTGCTCAGTCCAGGATTATAACCAATTGACTACAGCATTACCCCCAAAATGGAGGCTTGTGGCAGCAGAAGGAGGTAGGGAAGTGGTCTGTCTGCCAAATATAAATGATCAGAACTTGGAGGAATAAAAATATCATAAATAGGAATGTATACCAGTTTCATTTGAGGACCAGGATGTTGATATCAGTGTCATTTAGATTGCAAAATAGTTGGGAAGATCTATTTGATTTACCGATTCCATGGTACAGGGTGTATGAGTTGATTCAAGACTTGTGCTTTTCAGCTAATGCAGATTTGTGAGAATACAGAATCAATTGACCATTTCTTTTAGTATTACCCTCAGGTAGCTTCTCAGGAATGGTTGAAAATGCAAAACGTTGATCTAAAATTGACCCTATATATAGTACTATTGGAGATCTGTTTCAACTCAATCTGTAGTCTATTCAATAGAAATTGTATGTTAATCACAGCATAGTTGAAATATATATGCTGCGTAGAAATCCAAAGTGTGTGGCCAGCAGAGACAGGTGGGATGGGCTAAGGGAAGCTGCGGTTTGGGATGTGGAATTGGAGATAAGGGGGAGTGGAGTTGCTGGGCGAAGGATAGAATGACAGATGTAAAATAAACTCCAAATTAAACAAATACATTTGAATGACACTGAGGGGCTTTGTTGATACAGTTGAGGCTAATGCTATGCAGGTGTTTGTACAAATGCATACACATTAAAATGCTCATAGATGGACATAATTCCATACATCGTTGGCCTTGCTGTTACATTGGCCTGGATGTTTCTTGTTCATTGGTGGTGCATGGGGCAGGGAATTGGAATTAAATGGATTTCTCCTCAGGGTGGAATCTGATGTATGAGGGGCAGCTCTTAGAGGGCTGTATCGGTCAGGTCCCCATTTGATAATGTGGGAGATCTGTCGATGTGCCCTTGACCCTTTGTGTCTCTGGATAAGAGGCTGTTAGTAAGTAAGTTTATTACGAGATGAAATCATCTCTGGCTGAATTCACACATCACGGCAACATTCAGTTCAGGAAGGCAACTCCTACAAGGCAACTCCTATGACTAACTGGGAATGGGACGCAAGCGTAGGATTGATCACCCTGTCACTGGCCGCCTTTGGGGAGGGTGTATAGTGTGAAACACCGAAACACCCTAGGAACCAAAGGTACACTACTGACGATGCACTCCCCACATTTCACCAGGCTCACTGTTCATGAACTCTTGGAAGTGCTTGCACAAAGGATAGTAATATCCCATCCTGTGTTCTTGGAATCTGAATATCTGGACTTGTCCAGTGACTGCTGAGAAAGATCAGCTGACAACAGGGGAAAGTCCTTGTGGCGGCACGGAGAGACGGCTGACAGGAGGGAATAGACCCCACTGGGACAGTCATGGGGTAGCTTCCCATGCATGTTGGAAACACCCGCTTTAGCTACAGAAAGTCAACATACGAGAATACCCCTAGAGTCTGCGGGGGCGGAAGATGACTCATCGGCTGACAACATGGTAACGACTGGACCGGAAACAACTACAAGTAATGAGAGCACAGCACAAGAGAACACTACAGGAACTGTCACAAGTTCCGCTGCAACAGCGGGCCACAAACAGATGCAGGTATGTGTCTGTAGTTGGAGGAAAGTTACATCACACCATGGGTTGAGGATCCACCAGGGGAAGAAGGGGTGTTGGGTAAAGAGAGACAGAGGCCTCGCATTGATTACTTTCTGCTTAAGCGATCAAATCAGTCGAATGATGCACAGCAACTGGACGCAAGCCATAGTTTGCAGTGCATCAGTACCACTGTCATGGAGGACGTAAACTCAAGCACTGAAGTAACAACTGAGGTGGAACCAACAACAGGAGTGGAACTCACCCAGCCTCCCAGACCTGCAGTCGAGAGGAGACTACCAGGGCACAGACCGTATGTGAAGTGGCCTGGCGCCAGTAACAAGAAGTTGTGGGAAACAGTTAATACTGACCTTATCTTGACCCTCGAAACTTCGAGGCACAGTGGAGAAAAAGTTGGAGGATGGGGGACAGCATCTATGAAACGGGGCAGAAAGCTTTGGAGTGCAAGAGGCAAAAGGCGGGAGAGAGGTTCCAACCCCACCAGTTTCCAGGAGGCAACAAGAAATCAAGCGCCTCGTTCAAGAAAGGAGACAGCTTAAGAAACAGTTGAAGGCGGCCTCGGAAGTGGAAATTGAGGGCATAGAGGCACTTCAGGCTGACATCAAAACCCGTTTGGCATCCCTCCGTAGAGCAGAGAACCTACGGAAACGCAGAAGGAAGAAAGAACAAACTAGAACTCGATTCTATAAAGATCCCTTCAAGTTCCTTAAAAGTCTCTTCACGAAGGAAAAAAGTGGAGCTCTAAAAACAACAAAGAAAGACCTAGAGGAGCACCTGAGAACAACAAACTTTGACTCAAAGCGACGTGAACACCTGGCCATCCCATCAGATACCCCACCCATTGAACCCCCGGAACATCAGAGACCAGCCCTCCGACATGGAAAGAGGTGGAAAACACAGTTCGACAGGCAAGAAGAGCATCAGCCCCGGGGCAAAATGGAGTCCCGTACAAAGTGTATAAGAATGCACCAGACGTCCTGAGGTTCCTCTGGAGGCTTATGAGAAGAGCTTGGCAAAAGAAGATAATACCCAAAGTGTGGCATAGGGCAGGCGGGGTCCTGATCCCTAAGGAGAAGGATGCAGTGAACATCAACCAATTCCGCCCAATCTCCTTACTGAATGCCGAGGGTAAAATCTTCTTTAGCGTCATTGCCCAGAGGATGGCCGAGTACCCGCAAAGGAATGCGTACGTCGATACATCTGTACAGAAGGCAGGAATATCAGGGTTCTCTGGCTGCTTGGAACATTCCAGCATGATCTGGCACCAGATCCAAATGGCCAAGGTGGAGAAAAGGGACCTCCATGTAGTCTTCCTCGACCTCGCCAATGCATTTGGCTCTGTGTCCCATGAACTCCTGTGGTCTGCCTTCAGATTTTTCCACATACCGGACACCATCACAACCCTGGTGAAGTCATACTTCCAGGATCTGCAGTTCTGCTTCACCACCTCATGGCAGTGCCTGAATGTAGGTATAATGGCGGGATGTACCATTTCTCCATTGGCATTCATAATGGCAATGGAGGTTATCAGATCCTCAAAATGGGTTGCTGGTGGACAGTGAGTCGACTGGTTTCCGCCTCCCTCCACTCAGAGCCTACATTACAACATTGATCACCAGTCCCATGCACCAGGAGAATGCTCAGAAAACTTGAAGAACATCAGCTGGGCCCGTATGAAGATTAAACCATCCAAGTCACGCAGCATCTTGATTGTGAAGGGAGTACTCTCTGACCTGAAATTCTTCATCGGAGATGACCAACTCCCAACAGTGTCTGAGCAGCCGGTAAAAAGCCTGGGAATGTGGTATGATGCAAGCCTGAAGGACAAAGACCAGGTGCAACAACTGTGCAAAGACATCAGTAGTAGCCTACAGTACAGACAACACCCAGCTACCTGGAAAGTTAAAGGCCTGGTGTCTGCAGTTTGGTCTCCTACAACGGGTGTTCTGGCCCCTAGCAGTGTATGAGGTGCCAATCTCAACAGTGGAGAAGACGGAAAGAGGAGTCACAGGCTACTTAAAGTGGCTCGGAGTTCCACGATGCCTTACCACCATAGGCCTCTATGGAGATGCTGCCCCTCACCAGTCCATCAGAGGAATTCAAGTGTGCAAAAACCAGGCTCCAGATGACACTGAATGAATCTCGAGACCCAGTAGTGAGCATCAACGCGCCGACCTTGGCAACTGGGCGCAAATGGAGGCCAGGAAAAGCAGTCCAGGAGGCAACAGCAGCCCTCAGACATGATGAAATTGTGGGTCATGTTCAGCAAGGGAGAGGAGGCCTTGGGCTAACTAGCCGTGCTGCTTGGAGTAAGGCCACTGCACGAAGTACGCCATCAGGAGGAGGCTGCAAGGTGGGCCAAGGCAGTCTCTCTTGCCAAACGGACAGTGTGGAGAAGAGGAAGATCAGCTGGACGGCTCTGTGGGCCATGGAAGTAAGGTGGTTGAGCTTTTCCATCAGAGCAACATATGACATCCTTCCAACACCAATTAATCTTAACCAATGGTATGGTCCGCCCTGGAGGACAAGCGAGCTGCCACCAACTCCCTACCACCCCCAGCAGCATCACACCCCTTACGGACGACCTTTGTCCGCGAAGGGGCTAAACCACCGAAGAGCATGGCCCGCGACTGGAAAATGCTAGCTGACATTGGCCGGCAACTTGAGATTCCTTCGGAGATCGCAACCACCACCTTAAGACCTGACATGGTGCTCTGGTCCCGTTCACTCAAGGTCTTCATCATTGAGCTCACAGTACCCTGGGAGGACTCAGTAAATGAGGCTTATGAGCGAAAACATCTGCGCTATGCCGATCTAACTGCCGAAGCACGGCATCATGGCTGGAACACAGAAGTCCGACCAGCGGAGGTGGGCTGCAGAGGTTGTGGCAACATCTACAACCAGGCTACAGAGACCTGGGAGTTAAGGGCCAGAGCTCGGCAATCAAAGCTATTTCTGAGGCAGCAGTCAGTGGATCTGGATGAAGAGGAAAGACCCCAGCTGGGCCCCGAAGCGAGAGGGCCAGGAAGTATGCAGTCAACGCTTGACTCGGGGAGGAGGACGCCCCTGCCATGCATAGTCCCATGGGATGTTGGCTAACAAGGCAACTCCTATGACTAATTGAGAAGGGGGACGCAAGCGTAGGATTGATCACCCTGTCGTTGGCCGCCTTTGGGCAGGGTGTATAGTGCGAAAGGCCGAAACACGCTAGGAACCAAAGGTACACTGACGATGAGCTCCCCAAATGTCACCAGGCTCACTGTTCATGAACTCTTGGAAGTGCTTGCACAAAGGATAGCAACATCTCATCCTGTGTTCTTGGAATCAGGAGCCTACCACTTAGCGATCAAGGTTTGTAAGGACTACACATTGTATAAAAATGTCTTACCCATCCTGCTTTGTGACCAGATTAGCTGGTGATGCATACAAAGTAGGACCATTAAGGCTGCTGATGTCATAAGTACTACCTGTCAGTGAGTTGAGACCCGGGTACAATTGATTTTAAAATAGTTTGACCAGCCAGATCATACCGCCTGAGGTAGTCAGGAAAGTGATCACAATGAGTATTTAACTTGCCTACCACTGCCTAACGGTGGGCACAGATTACAGACATCAAGACAGTTACATTAGCCCCAGGTACAAATGAAGCCAGTGAAAAGCTTGTGAGAATAAAGGACACATGTTCAGTAATATTGGTGTGACATTTATTAATGTACACGAGGCAACTAGTATAGTCTTCCTGCCCCTTCATTTAAGTCAGACCAACAACCACAGTTCAGAAATTGTTTAAGGCTTCAGCACCATCTACACAGGTTTACAATGGTCATTGAAGTTGATTAGGCGGTTGGAGGAAAACAGCACAACCTGATGAAGATATCCCAGAAGCCTTGCACATCTTCAGGCTCCCCAGGAAGACATCCTGCAAGACAAATCGTCAGAAGGGTAGCCTAGTGGTTAGAGAGTTGGACTAGTAACCGAAAGGTTGCAAGTACAAATAACCGAGCTGACAATGTACCAATCTGTCGTTCTGCCCCTGAACAGTGGGTTGTCATCGAAAATAAGAATTTGTTCTTAACTGACTTGTCTAGTTAGATAAAGGTCAAATAAAATACAAATTCTAGTTCCCAGTCATGTGCACATACAAACCTCACATTCAGTCACAGGTGTAAGCCACATCCAAGTACTTATAGGTTCCGACACAGGGGTCACCGAACACAGAGTTGGACACCTTGACGATACACTGGCGCTCTCCATCACACCTGTGTGTCAACAGGTAGAGGTTAACACCACAGCCAATGACTTCCTACAGGTACTGAAACCTTCAGTGTGCATTTACCTTTCTGCCATTGTGCTGGTGGTGGATTGGCTGAGACAGTTGGTGTTTTTGAGTTGTTTATGTGGGCGCCCAATGGAACACACATCGTGTTGACGACGACCATAGTTGGCACGCTGAATACGGATCTCACCTCGATCTGAGGAAGAGAAAGGACAAACCTGGGTGTTGGTGTGGGCTAGTGACTAATATACACAGCACCACATGATTAAACTGTACGGTAGTGTTGACCAGCTTACCACATAGTAGTTGCGAATCAGAGCCTTCACATATGATGCTGCTTACTGCAAAGAGAACACAGGAGTTACACCACTGGCCAGACACATTAATTAAGACATACATTAACCTGGTGAAGTGTCAGTGATGGGCACTAACAGGGAATGTTGATTTCAGGTGCTTTTTTTAAAAGTAATTATAAACTTGTTAGCATGAACCATTGTACAAAAAGTTAGGCGCGTCATCTTCCACCGTTACCTTTTAGTTTCACTTCCTTATGAGCAGTTCTCAAAATGCTAACAGGTTAAGCAAACTGGCTGGCTAGACCTAAACTGGTGAAAAAATAAAGTTGACCAGTTACACCTAATCTGTATTTCTATGCAGTTTGTGCCAGCTGTCAGATTGGCTATAAACCCTACACAACTGTGGGAGTTGCGCTAGCTAGTTACCGTTCACTGAAACATGGTAAACCAGATTAAGTGCACAAGCATCAAATAAGCTTGAGACACTTCCATTCCATGTTCTTGCTGGCTAATTGAGCTAGATATGGCAATTTAACAAGGAACAGCAGCAGCATATGAGACAAGTCAAAAAAAGTTACTGCAAAAAGGGTCAATGCAGATAGTCGGGTAGTCTTTCAGCAGTTATGGCTTGGGGGAAGTAGAAGCCTTTCAGGGTCCTGTTGGTTCCAGACTTGGTGCAGCCGTACCATTTGCTATGGAGTAACAGAGACCAGTATAACTTGGGTTGCGCGAGTCATTGACAATGTAGGGCCTGCCGACACACGTGGTGTCGAAATCCTGATGCAGGGAGCGCGGCCTCTGATGTACTAGGCCGTACGCGATACCCTCTGTAGCACCTTGTGGTCAGATGCCATACCTAGTGGTGATGCAGCCAGTCAAAGAGCTCTCAAAGGTGTAGAATTCAGGATCGGAGGGTTGATACCAATCCTTTTAGCCTCCTGGCAGGGAGGGGCTCGGCCATCCATTTCCTGTAGTCCACTACCAGTTCCTATGGCATCTTGGCACCACTCTGGTCTCTGACCTCCCTATAGGCTACTCAAACTAAACAAGTTGCATATCCACAGCTTGCTAGGGTTAGTTAGCAGGTGAGGGTGGTTTACACTTGGAGAAACAAACGTTAACAAGCTGGTACTATATGGGAACCAACCCATTATATTCCTTTTCTAGCAATCAGCTGAGCTTACTTTTTTTACAAGATTAAAAGTGGGTAGGAGAATTAAACAATATCCCAACATGCCACAGTCATACCAACACTAAGTCAAATATGGATATCGGTGCCCACCACTAAATATTATTAGCACACATTCAGAGACTGACTTGTTTCTTGCTGCTGGACACAGGAGTATTTGGTGTCCAGGTACTTATAAGTCCCGACACAGGGGTCTCCAAAAACGAAATTGGATGCAGGGACAATACACTCGCTCTTCCCACCGCATCTGTGTGATTCAAAGACAGGTTGAGGTCATGAGTTCATACAGGTAAACACAACAAGTTCCAGCACATTTCTGCCCTCTTGCTGGTGGTTGTTTACACTACAGCCAAGGAGTTACAGGTTCTAGTACCTTTCTGCCATCTTGCTGGTGGAGGATTGGCTGAGGCAGTTGGTGTCGGTGAGTTGGTTATCAGGGCGCCCAATAGAACACACATTGTGTTGACGACGACCGTAGTTCGCACGCTTGATATGGATCTTACCTCCATCTGAGGGAGATGGAGAACAGTGAGGCACGAAGGAGAGCCAAGTATGGGTCTCTGGTGTGGGCTAGTGACGCTAATCTACAGTATAAACGATCATATGTGGTCAGTGAGTATACTGTTCAGCAGTGTGGACTAGCTTACCACATTGCAGTAAAGCATCAGAGCCTTCACACGTGATGCTGATTGCTGCCAGGACAAATAAACAGGAATTACACACCACTCACATTAGCTTGGTTAAGTAGTATCATCATTATTACATACAGTACCTCCATCTGTTAGTGTGCAGCAAGCTGTAGCCAGCACTGAAACAACATCACACAGCTACATCAGTAACATTCAACATCATATGCACTTGGACCATGAAGCTACAACTCAGCATTGGTCTCTATACTCAAGCATTTCAGTTATATTAAGTGTATTATAGTCAAATTCAGCATTTGGTCTCATATTCCATGCTTTGAATACCTTTTTGCCCAAAAGGAACTGAATGTCCCTCAAATCTTATTACATGTACTTCTTTTTACTCACAAACATTGTAATATATATTTAAATTCTAATCTGCATCAGATGCAGATTTTGTATACTCACATGTGGCCACCGTCAGTCTCAAAATGCACATGATGCCAGGTACAGGAGTGGTACTAACAGAGAAAATGCAACTGATGATAACAAGCTCCAATACACCTGGTATTTATGTTATGTGACATCTCTTAATTTACCCAGGTGTATCTATTTGTCTCCAGGTGCACCTCATTGCAATTAGGGGCCGGCGTTTTTCCGGTCAAAACCTGGCTATTGAGTCAGTCTCATGGAGTTAGATAGAGGACTCTAGATGGATGGAATCCATGTAGGCATGAACATTGCCACTGAGGGCTTCCAGCAAAGTAGCCATCTAGGTGGAGCTTCTTCGTTAATGAAGAATCACACGGGCCACTTTCAGTTGTAAAAAACCTTTGAGCATTGCAGATATACATTTCATGAATAGAGACAACTTATTTCCTTAATAATCTCCATGTCGGGGAGACATATTTGTTCAATATAGCATATTTTTATCTGAACCTTCCAAAAGGTTGCATCCTGCCTAACGCTCCCCATTTTTCAATCCGGGTTATTAGGAGGGATCAGCCAATTAAATATACTCTTGAGCAAACACTGCATAACTGTAGGTAGCATTAAATTGCCAACTTTGGCTTCTTACAGTACCTTTTCAAACAACACACTCTGTGATGGTGTGCAGCCTTTAAGTTTGTTTGCCAACTCATAGATATTATAGAAGACAATGGACTACTTTAATAAAATGTAATTACATTTGTTATTTGATTTGAATGGAGCTGCCCTTGCGCTCACGTACGCCATAATGGGACACATATAATGATGATATACTGTGACTGTCATTCTCTATGGTCCTATCCCTACGATGTGTTGTTCTGGTGGCTGAGTGTGTGTCCTCTTCCTCTCAACTGTCCATTCTCAGGGCTGCTGGACAGGTGCCGTGCCCGTCAACGTTGCAGCCCTTTGGGTGTTGCACTTATCAGGCTTCACCGCCATGGACCAGAAAGGCTGGTCCTAGTCATTTTGTGCATTTATATGTTCCCAGTTGCCACTCCTGTGAAGGGAGACCGCTGCGCTTGAAGGCAGTGTGGAGACCACAGAACCCCAGTACAGGTACTTTATTGTAAACATTTCTAAAGTGAACCGTGTTGAATGACTATGTACATATGGCAGCAGTCTCTATGGTACAGGGTAGAGTACCAGGTGGTATCAAGCCAGTACCCTGCTTTTAACAGTGACTAAGTTTGGGCAGGGTGCTGGGAGGAAGCCGGCTAGAGGAGACTATTTCAACGTCCGATGGACTGGAGTAAGAAACTTCTATCTCCAGTTTCTCAGTCTCTTGGTCACAGCTTTGATGCTCCTGTTCTATCACCTCCTTCTGGATGGTAGCAGGGTGAACAGGCCATGGCTCGAGTGGCTGAGGTCCTTGATGATCTTCTTGGCCTATCTGTGACACCGAGCGCTGTAGGTGTCCTGGAGGGCAGGCAGTGTGCTCCCGGTGATGCGTTGGGGTGACCGCACCACCATTTGGGGAGCCCTTTGGTTGCAATTGCCGTACTAGGCGTTGACACAGCCCTACAGCATCCTCTCAATGGTGCACCTGTAGAAGTTCATGAGGTTCTTACAGGACAAGCCAACTTTCTTCAGCCTCCTGATGTTGAGTAGGCGCTGTTGCGCCTTCATCACATTGTCTCTGTGAATGCATAATTTCAGGTTGATTGTGATGTGCACGCCGAGTAACTTGAAGTTTTTCGTCCTCTCCAGTGCGACCCTGTAGAATTCGATGGGGACTTGCTCTCTCTGCTGTCTACTGTAATCCACAATCATCTCCATTGTTTTGTTGACATTGAGCGAGAGGTTATTTTCCTGGCACCATTCCGTCAGGGTCCTCACATCCTCCCTGTATGCCGTCTTGTCGTTGTTGGATATCAGGCCCACTGTTGTCAGCAAACTTGATGATTGAGTTGCCACTCAGTCATGGGTGAACAGGGAGTACAAGAGGAGGTTGAGCACACACCCTTTTTGTTCCACAGTCTTGAGGATCAGCGTTGCGAAGGTGTTGTTGCCTACCTTCACACCCGAGGTCAGTATGTCTGCCCAGCTGCAAAGGGCGGGGTTGAGACCAATTGTCCAAGCTTGGTGATGTGGTATGATTCTGCTATTTTCTTTACATTTGATCCGGAACCCCCAACAGAAGCTAGCCAGCTAACTAGCTACTAGCTAGTAGTCAGCTTGCCACTGCTAGTGGTCATCAGCTACCTTTAGCCAAGGACATCTCTCGCCAGTCTGCACAGCCCGACTCAAACCAGAGCTAATCGGGCTTCTTTTTCTCCATATCTCTGGATTCCTACCTCAAGCTCTGAACCTTTTCACCTAGTTCATCGCAGCTAGCTAGCTGCTATCCGATTGGCTTCTCCTGGCTAACGTCTACGTCCCGAAGCAACCACCAATTAGCCTGGAGCTAGCCTATGCTAGGCCCATCTCCCAGCTAGCTGAAGAGGTCAATCAGCCACTCCTTAAGCTACAATACCTATTTTGCCAATTGGCCTGGACCCCTTTAATTGCCGATATGGAGCCCTGCCGATCCATCACGACTGGACAACTGACGTAATCCGCCCGAGGGGGTTTCAACTGGCTCCCCCGTCGCGACGTCCCCTGAATGCCCATCTGCTAGCCTGCAATCCGCGGCTCGCTAGCTGTCCAGAGCACACCGGACTGTCAGCTGAAGAAGTCCATCAGACAATTTTTGGGGGGCTACTGTACATATTTTGAAAATTGGCCTGGACCCTTTTACTGCACAGAGTCCTGCTGATCCATGTCTCAATTGTCTCAAGCCTTAAAAATCCTTGTTTAACCAATCACCTACCCTTCATGTACACTGATTGAAGTGGATTTTACAAGGGACATCAATAAGGGATCAAAGCTTCCACCTGGATTCACCTGGTCAGTCTATGTAATGTTTTGTATACTCAGTGTATATATACTGTATATATATTTATTTTTTATTCATATTTTTTTTTACCCTGACATTGCTCATTCTGATATTTCTTAATTGCTTTATTAACATTTTTGCGATTTGTGTTAATTGTTTTGTAATGTTAGGTATTACTGCACTTTAACTAAAGCTTGTAACATGCACATTTTGCTGCACCTGCAATAACATGTGCAAAATATCTGTAGTCAGCAGTCTGATGGATTGTAGAAAGAAACGGTCTCTAAGCCAGTTGGAATCAGATTGCATGCACCAATATAGGTCTGCCCGACGATAAGGGAGAGAAGAATTTGTGGTTGATTTGTGTGGGGTCCTTAATAACGCTGCGTGCCTTCCTCAGGCAGATGTCCTGCATGGGTGAGGGCACGGTCCCAGTGATGTACTTCACAACCCGCTGGAGTGCCTTGCAGTTGTGGACGGAGTAATTGCCATACCAGGCCATGATGCATCCCCTCAGGTCGGTGGTGCAGTAGTAGTATTTAGAGAGGAGGCAGCATGCCAAATTTCGTGAGCCACCTTAGGAAGTAGAGACGCTGTTGTCATGTTGGTCCATGACGAGTCCGCAGTGATGTGGATCAGGGTATGTTCCATCCTCTGCTTCCAGAAGTCAACAATCAAATCCTTTGAAGCACCTGGTCATTCAGAGCAGCAAGAGTTCTCCTTGATGACTTGGTATTGTCTACCTCGGAGCTCGTCTGAGAGGGAGGTTTTGGTGGGCATCGCACAGCAGGATTGCCTTTTTCAGTCTGTGATAGTCTGAAGTCCTTGCCACACGACGCAAGTTTGAGTTGTCGGACATCAATTCAAGTTTCAGTCTTGTCTTTTTGTATCCTAATTTATTTTTGGAGCTCGTACCTTCTAGGCATTGCACACCACCAGGTCATCATGTTCGTTCTGCTGACATCGAATGCTACAGTATGGAATATCTCCGTTCATCCAGGGTTTTTGATTTAGACCTGTAGGGATTTTTATTGTGGGCACATCATCATCAACACATTTCCTAATAAGGACTGTGACTGATGATGTAGGTTCTTCAATGTTGATGAATGAGTCCTGGGTGGACTGTCTTTTTTTACCCCCTTTTTCTCCAATTCAATGGCCCAGACAAGAGACGTATATGTGGCAGGGTCCACAGGCAATGACGTACTACAAATGTATTCATAAAATGTCTGGATGTTTACAATTTCAGTGATTCTCTTAGAAATGGGTAAAAGTACTGTATAGCAACCCCAGGTGTATAATAGTAAATAGCAGCTACTTCTCAGAGAGTTTTGAATTGTCAAGAAGAGTTAAACAGGGGGGTCCGCTGTCACCATATCTATTCATTATGGCTCTCGAAATGCTAGCTATTAATTCATTTCAAATAACAACAGAGGATTATAAATCCAAGGCTTAAAAACAAAGGTGTCCATGTATGCCGATGACTCAAGTTTTATATTTAATCTGCTAGCTAGATCCCTGCAATGTCTCATTGAAGATCTAGCTAACTTTTCTGGACTCTCTGGACTAAAACCTAATTATGATAAGTGTACAATATAACGTATTGGATCTTTAAAAAAATACAACTTTTACATTACTATGCAGTTCATATTTAAAAATGGGCTGACGGTGAAGTAGAAATGCTTGGTATTCATAAAAAAAATATTAAATGAGTCCTACACAATGAATTTCATTAGAAAACAGACAAGATCCTGCAACCATGTAGAGGTAATACTTGTCTATTCACGGAACATTTTCCCTGATTAACTCCTTAGTCATATCTCAGTTTACTCACTTACTTATGGCGCTTCCTACTCCTGATGATTTGTTTTTCAAATCGTATGAGCAAAACATATTTAGCTTTATCTGGGATTCTAAACCAGACAAGATACAGTGTGAATATCTATATTTATACATTTGTATATTTTTAATTAAATAGGTAAGTTGTCTGAACCCATACTCATTTACAGCAACAACCTGGGGAATAGTTACAGGGTAGAAGAGGGGGGGATGAGTGAGCCAATTATAAAACAGGAATGATTAAGTGGCCATGATGGTATGAAGGACAGATTGGGAATTTAGCCAGGACATTGTGGTTAACACCCCTACTCTTGTGATCAGTGCCATGGGATCTTTAGTGACCACAGAGAGTCAGGACACCCATTTAACGTCACATCCAAAAGATGGCACCCTACTGCCTTTGGTCATTAGGATATGTTTTAGACAAGAGGAAAGGGTGCCTCCTACTGACCCTCCAACACCACTTCCAGAAGCATCTGTTCTCCCATCCAGGGACTTACCAGGACCAACTCTGCTTAGCTAAGCTTCAGAAGCAAACAGACAGTGGGATTTTTTATTTTACCTTTATTTAACTAGGCAAGTCAGTTAAGAACAAATTCTTATTTTCAATGACGGCCTAGGAACAGTGGGTTAACTGCCTGTTCAGGGGCAGAACGACAGATTGTCAGCTCAGGGATTTGAACTTGCAACCTTTCAGTTACTAGTCCAACACTCTAACCACTAGGCTACCCTGGCTATATAAGGAATATGATTTGGGTGTTGTGAGATTATTAAATATAAAAGCACTAAACATCTCTAGAATCTTCACTTATTCAAAAGTTTTATTTGAACCCTAAATGGTTCTCAAGTAAACTACTAAGAAAAGCTAATCCACTGTTTAAATAGCCTTTTGCCTGTGTACAGATTTCATTGTCTCATTTTTGATTGACTGCAAATGATACCTTTTTCAAAGTCTCTCTCTTTCTCAAACAAGAATTGCAGAGCTGGCTACAATTTCAAATTCATCCCACTGAAAAGATAGAACAAATATTATGGCTGAATATAAATGTGCTGGGTGATGAAAGACCTGTATTTATGGGAAACCAGTTTGAAAAGGCTATTTTGTTTTTAAATTATATTGTAAATTGGAACGGTTGAGTTGTCTTTCATGGAGTTATCAGAACTATCTGGAAAGGTCTGCTCAGTCCAGGATTATAACCAATTGACTACAGCATTACCCCCAAAATGGAGGCTTGTGGCAGCAGAAGGAGGTAGGGAAGTGGTCTGTCTGCCAAATATAAATGATCAGAACTTGGAGGAATAAAAATATCATAAATAGGAATGTATACCAGTTTCATTTGAGGACCAGGATGTTGATATCAGTGTCATTTAGATTGCAAAATAGTTGGGAAGATCTATTTGATTTACCGATTCCATGGTACAGGGTGTATGAGTTGATTCAAGACTTGTGCTTTTCAGCTAATGCAGATTTGTGAGAATACAGAATCAATTGACCATTTCTTTTAGTATTACCCTCAGGTAGCTTCTCAGGAATGGTTGAAAATGCAAAACGTTGATCTAAAATTGACCCTATATATAGTACTATTGGAGATCTGTTTCAACTCAATCTGTAGTCTATTCAATAGAAATTGTATGTTAATCACAGCATAGTTGAAATATATATGCTGCGTAGAAATCCAAAGTGTGTGGCCAGCAGAGACAGGTGGGATGGGCTAAGGGAAGCTGCGGTTTGGGATGTGGAATTGGAGATAAGGGGGAGTGGAGTTGCTGGGCGAAGGATAGAATGACAGATGTAAAATAAACTCCAAATTAAACAAATACATTTGAATGACACTGAGGGGCTTTGTTGATACAGTTGAGGCTAATGCTATGCAGGTGTTTGTACAAATGCATACACATTAAAATGCTCATAGATGGACATAATTCCATACATCGTTGGCCTTGCTGTTACATTGGCCTGGATGTTTCTTGTTCATTGGTGGTGCATGGGGCAGGGAATTGGAATTAAATGGATTTCTCCTCAGGGTGGAATCTGATGTATGAGGGGCAGCTCTTAGAGGGCTGTATCGGTCAGGTCCCCATTTGATAATGTGGGAGATCTGTCGATGTGCCCTTGACCCTTTGTGTCTCTGGATAAGAGGCTGTTAGTAAGTAAGTTTATTACGAGATGAAATCATCTCTGGCTGAATTCACACATCACGGCAACATTCAGTTCAGGAAGGCAACTCCTACAAGGCAACTCCTATGACTAACTGGGAATGGGACGCAAGCGTAGGATTGATCACCCTGTCACTGGCCGCCTTTGGGGAGGGTGTATAGTGTGAAACACCGAAACACCCTAGGAACCAAAGGTACACTACTGACGATGCACTCCCCACATTTCACCAGGCTCACTGTTCATGAACTCTTGGAAGTGCTTGCACAAAGGATAGTAATATCCCATCCTGTGTTCTTGGAATCTGAATATCTGGACTTGTCCAGTGACTGCTGAGAAAGATCAGCTGACAACAGGGGAAAGTCCTTGTGGCGGCACGGAGAGACGGCTGACAGGAGGGAATAGACCCCACTGGGACAGTCATGGGGTAGCTTCCCATGCATGTTGGAAACACCCGCTTTAGCTACAGAAAGTCAACATACCAGAATACCCCTAGAGTCTGCGGGGGCGGAAGATGACTCATCGGCTGACAACATGGTAACGACTGGACCGGAAACAACTACAAGTAATGAGAGCACAGCACAAGAGAACACTACAGGAACTGTCACAAGTTCCGCTGCAACAGCGGGCCACAAACAGATGCAGGTATGTGTCTGTAGTTGGAGGAAAGTTACATCACACCATGGGTTGAGGATCCACCAGGGGAAGAAGGGGTGTTGGGTAAAGAGAGACAGAGGCCTCGCATTGATTACTTTCTGCTTAAGCGATCAAATCAGTCGAATGATGCACAGCAACTGGACGCAAGCCATAGTTTGCAGTGCATCAGTACCACTGTCATGGAGGACGTAAACTCAAGCACTGAAGTAACAACTGAGGTGGAACCAACAACAGGAGTGGAACTCACCCAGCCTCCCAGACCTGCAGTCGAGAGGAGACTACCAGGGCACAGACCGTATGTGAAGTGGCCTGGCGCCAGTAACAAGAAGTTGTGGGAAACAGTTAATACTGACCTTATCTTGACCCTCGAAACTTCGAGGCACAGTGGAGAAAAAGTTGGAGGATGGGGGACAGCATCTATGAAACGGGGCAGAAAGCTTTGGAGTGCAAGAGGCAAAAGGCGGGAGAGAGGTTCCAACCCCACCAGTTTCCAGGAGGCAACAAGAAATCAAGCGCCTCGTTCAAGAAAGGAGACAGCTTAAGAAACAGTTGAAGGCGGCCTCGGAAGTGGAAATTGAGGGCATAGAGGCACTTCAGGCTGACATCAAAACCCGTTTGGCATCCCTCCGTAGAGCAGAGAACCTACGGAAACGCAGAAGGAAGAAAGAACAAACTAGAACTCGATTCTATAAAGATCCCTTCAAGTTCCTTAAAAGTCTCTTCACGAAGGAAAAAAGTGGAGCTCTAAAAACAACAAAGAAAGACCTAGAGGAGCACCTGAGAACAACAAACTTTGACTCAAAGCGACGTGAACACCTGGCCATCCCATCAGATACCCCACCCATTGAACCCCCGGAACATCAGAGACCAGCCCTCCGACATGGAAAGAGGTGGAAAACACAGTTCGACAGGCAAGAAGAGCATCAGCCCCGGGGCAAAATGGAGTCCCGTACAAAGTGTATAAGAATGCACCAGACGTCCTGAGGTTCCTCTGGAGGCTTATGAGAAGAGCTTGGCAAAAGAAGATAATACCCAAAGTGTGGCATAGGGCAGGCGGGGTCCTGATCCCTAAGGAGAAGGATGCAGTGAACATCAACCAATTCCGCCCAATCTCCTTACTGAATGCCGAGGGTAAAATCTTCTTTAGCGTCATTGCCCAGAGGATGGCCGAGTACCCGCAAAGGAATGCGTACGTCGATACATCTGTACAGAAGGCAGGAATATCAGGGTTCTCTGGCTGCTTGGAACATTCCAGCATGATCTGGCACCAGATCCAAATGGCCAAGGTGGAGAAAAGGGACCTCCATGTAGTCTTCCTCGACCTCGCCAATGCATTTGGCTCTGTGTCCCATGAACTCCTGTGGTCTGCCTTCAGATTTTTCCACATACCGGACACCATCACAACCCTGGTGAAGTCATACTTCCAGGATCTGCAGTTCTGCTTCACCACCTCATGGCAGTGCCTGAATGTAGGTATAATGGCGGGATGTACCATTTCTCCATTGGCATTCATAATGGCAATGGAGGTTATCAGATCCTCAAAATGGGTTGCTGGTGGACAGTGAGTCGACTGGTTTCCGCCTCCCTCCACTCAGAGCCTACATTACAACATTGATCACCAGTCCCATGCACCAGGAGAATGCTCAGAAAACTTGAAGAACATCAGCTGGGCCCGTATGAAGATTAAACCATCCAAGTCACGCAGCATCTTGATTGTGAAGGGAGTACTCTCTGACCTGAAATTCTTCATCGGAGATGACCAACTCCCAACAGTGTCTGAGCAGCCGGTAAAAAGCCTGGGAATGTGGTATGATGCAAGCCTGAAGGACAAAGACCAGGTGCAACAACTGTGCAAAGACATCAGTAGTAGCCTACAGTACAGACAACACCCAGCTACCTGGAAAGTTAAAGGCCTGGTGTCTGCAGTTTGGTCTCCTACAACGGGTGTTCTGGCCCCTAGCAGTGTATGAGGTGCCAATCTCAACAGTGGAGAAGACGGAAAGAGGAGTCACAGGCTACTTAAAGTGGCTCGGAGTTCCACGATGCCTTACCACCATAGGCCTCTATGGAGATGCTGCCCCTCACCAGTCCATCAGAGGAATTCAAGTGTGCAAAAACCAGGCTCCAGATGACACTGAATGAATCTCGAGACCCAGTAGTGAGCATCAACGCGCCGACCTTGGCAACTGGGCGCAAATGGAGGCCAGGAAAAGCAGTCCAGGAGGCAACAGCAGCCCTCAGACATGATGAAATTGTGGGTCATGTTCAGCAAGGGAGAGGAGGCCTTGGGCTAACTAGCCGTGCTGCTTGGAGTAAGGCCACTGCACGAAGTACGCCATCAGGAGGAGGCTGCAAGGTGGGCCAAGGCAGTCTCTCTTGCCAAACGGACAGTGTGGAGAAGAGGAAGATCAGCTGGACGGCTCTGTGGGCCATGGAAGTAAGGTGGTTGAGCTTTTCCATCAGAGCAACATATGACATCCTTCCAACACCAATTAATCTTAACCAATGGTATGGTCCGCCCTGGAGGACAAGCGAGCTGCCACCAACTCCCTACCACCCCCAGCAGCATCACACCCCTTACGGACGACCTTTGTCCGCGAAGGGGCTAAACCACCGAAGAGCATGGCCCGCGACTGGAAAATGCTAGCTGACATTGGCCGGCAACTTGAGATTCCTTCGGAGATCGCAACCACCACCTTAAGACCTGACATGGTGCTCTGGTCCCGTTCACTCAAGGTCTTCATCATTGAGCTCACAGTACCCTGGGAGGACTCAGTAAATGAGGCTTATGAGCGAAAACATCTGCGCTATGCCGATCTAACTGCCGAAGCACGGCATCATGGCTGGAACACAGAAGTCCGACCAGCGGAGGTGGGCTGCAGAGGTTGTGGCAACATCTACAACCAGGCTACAGAGACCTGGGAGTTAAGGGCCAGAGCTCGGCAATCAAAGCTATTTCTGAGGCAGCAGTCAGTGGATCTGGATGAAGAGGAAAGACCCCAGCTGGGCCCCGAAGCGAGAGGGCCAGGAAGTATGCAGTCAACGCTTGACTCGGGGAGGAGGACGCCCCTGCCATGCATAGTCCCATGGGATGTTGGCTAACAAGGCAACTCCTATGACTAATTGAGAAGGGGGACGCAAGCGTAGGATTGATCACCCTGTCGTTGGCCGCCTTTGGGCAGGGTGTATAGTGCGAAAGGCCGAAACACGCTAGGAACCAAAGGTACACTGACGATGAGCTCCCCAAATGTCACCAGGCTCACTGTTCATGAACTCTTGGAAGTGCTTGCACAAAGGATAGCAACATCTCATCCTGTGTTCTTGGAATCAGGAGCCTACCACTTAGCGATCAAGGTTTGTAAGGACTACACATTGTATAAAAATGTCTTACCCATCCTGCTTTGTGACCAGATTAGCTGGTGATGCATACAAAGTAGGACCATTAAGGCTGCTGATGTCATAAGTACTACCTGTCAGTGAGTTGAGACCCGGGTACAATTGATTTTAAAATAGTTTGACCAGCCAGATCATACCGCCTGAGGTAGTCAGGAAAGTGATCACAATGAGTATTTAACTTGCCTACCACTGCCTAACGGTGGGCACAGATTACAGACATCAAGACAGTTACATTAGCCCCAGGTACAAATGAAGCCAGTGAAAAGCTTGTGAGAATAAAGGACACATGTTCAGTAATATTGGTGTGACATTTATTAATGTACACGAGGCAACTAGTATAGTCTTCCTGCCCCTTCATTTAAGTCAGACCAACAACCACAGTTCAGAAATTGTTTAAGGCTTCAGCACCATCTACACAGGTTTACAATGGTCATTGAAGTTGATTAGGCGGTTGGAGGAAAACAGCACAACCTGATGAAGATATCCCAGAAGCCTTGCACATCTTCAGGCTCCCCAGGAAGACATCCTGCAAGACAAATCGTCAGAAGGGTAGCCTAGTGGTTAGAGAGTTGGACTAGTAACCGAAAGGTTGCAAGTACAAATAACCGAGCTGACAATGTACCAATCTGTCGTTCTGCCCCTGAACAGTGGGTTGTCATCGAAAATAAGAATTTGTTCTTAACTGACTTGTCTAGTTAGATAAAGGTCAAATAAAATACAAATTCTAGTTCCCAGTCATGTGCACATACAAACCTCACATTCAGTCACAGGTGTAAGCCACATCCAAGTACTTATAGGTTCCGACACAGGGGTCACCGAACACAGAGTTGGACACCTTGACGATACACTGGCGCTCTCCATCACACCTGTGTGTCAACAGGTAGAGGTTAACACCACAGCCAATGACTTCCTACAGGTACTGAAACCTTCAGTGTGCATTTACCTTTCTGCCATTGTGCTGGTGGTGGATTGGCTGAGACAGTTGGTGTTTTTGAGTTGTTTATGTGGGCGCCCAATGGAACACACATCGTGTTGACGACGACCATAGTTGGCACGCTGAATACGGATCTCACCTCGATCTGAGGAAGAGAAAGGACAAACCTGGGTGTTGGTGTGGGCTAGTGACTAATATACACAGCACCACATGATTAAACTGTACGGTAGTGTTGACCAGCTTACCACATAGTAGTTGCGAATCAGAGCCTTCACATATGATGCTGCTTACTGCAAAGAGAACACAGGAGTTACACCACTGGCCAGACACATTAATTAAGACATACATTAACCTGGTGAAGTGTCAGTGATGGGCACTAACAGGGAATGTTGATTTCAGGTGCTTTTTTTAAAAGTAATTATAAACTTGTTAGCATGAACCATTGTACAAAAAGTTAGGCGCGTCATCTTCCACCGTTACCTTTTAGTTTCACTTCCTTATGAGCAGTTCTCAAAATGCTAACAGGTTAAGCAAACTGGCTGGCTAGACCTAAACTGGTGAAAAAATAAAGTTGACCAGTTACACCTAATCTGTATTTCTATGCAGTTTGTGCCAGCTGTCAGATTGGCTATAAACCCTACACAACTGTGGGAGTTGCGCTAGCTAGTTACCGTTCACTGAAACATGGTAAACCAGATTAAGTGCACAAGCATCAAATAAGCTTGAGACACTTCCATTCCATGTTCTTGCTGGCTAATTGAGCTAGATATGGCAATTTAACAAGGAACAGCAGCAGCATATGAGACAAGTCAAAAAAAGTTACTGCAAAAAGGGTCAATGCAGATAGTCGGGTAGTCTTTCAGCAGTTATGGCTTGGGGGAAGTAGAAGCCTTTCAGGGTCCTGTTGGTTCCAGACTTGGTGCAGCCGTACCATTTGCTATGGAGTAACAGAGACCAGTATAACTTGGGTTGCGCGAGTCATTGACAATGTAGGGCCTGCCGACACACGTGGTGTCGAAATCCTGATGCAGGGAGCGCGGCCTCTGATGTACTAGGCCGTACGCGATACCCTCTGTAGCACCTTGTGGTCAGATGCCATACCTAGTGGTGATGCAGCCAGTCAAAGAGCTCTCAAAGGTGTAGAATTCAGGATCGGAGGGTTGATACCAATCCTTTTAGCCTCCTGGCAGGGAGGGGCTCGGCCATCCATTTCCTGTAGTCCACTACCAGTTCCTATGGCATCTTGGCACCACTGCCAGGTCTCTGACCTCCCTATAGGCTACTCAAACTAAACAAGTTGCATATCCACAGCTTGCTAGGGTTAGTTAGCAGGTGAGGGTGGTTTACACTTGGAGAAACAAACGTTAACAAGCTGGTACTATATGGGAACCAACCCATTATATTCCTTTTCTAGCAATCAGCTGAGCTTACTTTTTTTACAAGATTAAAAGTGGGTAGGAGAATTAAACAATATCCCAACATGCCACAGTCATACCAACACTAAGTCAAATATGGATATCGGTGCCCACCACTAAATATTATTAGCACACATTCAGAGACTGACTTGTTTCTTGCTGCTGGACACAGGAGTATTTGGTGTCCAGGTACTTATAAGTCCCGACACAGGGGTCTCCAAAAACGAAATTGGATGCAGGGACAATACACTCGCTCTTCCCACCGCATCTGTGTGATTCAAAGACAGGTTGAGGTCATGAGTTCATACAGGTAAACACAACAAGTTCCAGCACATTTCTGCCCTCTTGCTGGTGGTTGTTTACACTACAGCCAAGGAGTTACAGGTTCTAGTACCTTTCTGCCATCTTGCTGGTGGAGGATTGGCTGAGGCAGTTGGTGTCGGTGAGTTGGTTATCAGGGCGCCCAATAGAACACACATTGTGTTGACGACGACCGTAGTTCGCACGCTTGATATGGATCTTACCTCCATCTGAGGGAGATGGAGAACAGTGAGGCACGAAGGAGAGCCAAGTATGGGTCTCTGGTGTGGGCTAGTGACGCTAATCTACAGTATAAACGATCATATGTGGTCAGTGAGTATACTGTTCAGCAGTGTGGACTAGCTTACCACATTGCAGTAAAGCATCAGAGCCTTCACACGTGATGCTGATTGCTGCCAGGACAAATAAACAGGAATTACACACCACTCACATTAGCTTGGTTAAGTAGTATCATCATTATTACATACAGTACCTCCATCTGTTAGTGTGCAGCAAGCTGTAGCCAGCACTGAAACAACATCACACAGCTACATCAGTAACATTCAACATCATATGCACTTGGACCATGAAGCTACAACTCAGCATTGGTCTCTATACTCAAGCATTTCAGTTATATTAAGTGTATTATAGTCAAATTCAGCATTTGGTCTCATATTCCATGCTTTGAATACCTTTTTGCCCAAAAGGAACTGAATGTCCCTCAAATCTTATTACATGTACTTCTTTTTACTCACAAACATTGTAATATATATTTAAATTCTAATCTGCATCAGATGCAGATTTTGTATACTCACATGTGGCCACCGTCAGTCTCAAAATGCACATGATGCCAGGTACAGGAGTGGTACTAACAGAGAAAATGCAACTGATGATAACAAGCTCCAATACACCTGGTATTTATGTTATGTGACATCTCTTAATTTACCCAGGTGTATCTATTTGTCTCCAGGTGCACCTCATTGCAATTAGGGGCCGGCGTTTTTCCGGTCAAAACCTGGCTATTGAGTCAGTCTCATGGAGTTAGATAGAGGACTCTAGATGGATGGAATCCATGTAGGCATGAACATTGCCACTGAGGGCTTCCAGCAAAGTAGCCATCTAGGTGGAGCTTCTTCGTTAATGAAGAATCACACGGGCCACTTTCAGTTGTAAAAAACCTTTGAGCATTGCAGATATACATTTCATGAATAGAGACAACTTATTTCCTTAATAATCTCCATGTCGGGGAGACATATTTGTTCAATATAGCATATTTTTATCTGAACCTTCCAAAAGGTTGCATCCTGCCTAACGCTCCCCATTTTTCAATCCGGGTTATTAGGAGGGATCAGCCAATTAAATATACTCTTGAGCAAACACTGCATAACTGTAGGTAGCATTAAATTGCCAACTTTGGCTTCTTACAGTACCTTTTCAAACAACACACTCTGTGATGGTGTGCAGCCTTTAAGTTTGTTTGCCAACTCATAGAAATTATAGAAGACAATGGACTACTTTAATAAAATGTAATTACATTTGTTATTTGATTTGAATGGAGCTGCCCTTGCGCTCATGTACGCCATAATGGGACACATATAATGATGATATACTGTGACTGTCATTCTCTATGGTCCTATCCCTACGATGTGTTGTTCTGGTGGCTGAGTGTGTGTCCTCTTCCTCTCAACTGTCCATTCTCAGGGCTGCTGGACAGGTGCCGTGCCCGTCAACGTTGCAGCCCTTTGGGTGTTGCACTTATCAGGCTTCACCGCCATGGACCAGAAAGGCTGGTCCTAGTCATTTTGTGCATTTATATGTTCCCAGTTGCCACTCCTGTGAAGGGAGACCGCTGCGCTTGAAGGCAGTGTGGAGACCACAGAACCCCAGTACAGGTACTTTATTGTAAACATTTCTAAAGTGAACCGTGTTGAATGACTATGTACATATGGCAGCAGTCTCTATGGTACAGGGTAGAGTACCAGGTGGTATCAAGCCAGTACCCTGCTTTTAACAGTGACTAAGTTTGGGCAGGGTGCTGGGAGGAAGCCGGCTAGAGGAGACTATTTCAACGTCCGATGGACTGGAGTAAGAAACTTCTATCTCCAGTTTCTCAGTCTCTTGGTCACAGCTTTGATGCTCCTGTTCTATCACCTCCTTCTGGATGGTAGCAGGGTGAACAGGCCATGGCTCGAGTGGCTGAGGTCCTTGATGATCTTCTTGGCCTATCTGTGACACCGAGCGCTGTAGGTGTCCTGGAGGGCAGGCAGTGTGCTCCCGGTGATGCGTTGGGGTGACCGCACCACCATTTGGGGAGCCCTTTGGTTGCAATTGCCGTACTAGGCGTTGACACAGCCCTACAGCATCCTCTCAATGGTGCACCTGTAGAAGTTCATGAGGTTCTTACAGGACAAGCCAACTTTCTTCAGCCTCCTGATGTTGAGTAGGCGCTGTTGCGCCTTCATCACATTGTCTCTGTGAATGCATAATTTCAGGTTGATTGTGATGTGCACGCCGAGTAACTTGAAGTTTTTCGTCCTCTCCAGTGCGACCCTGTAGAATTCGATGGGGACTTGCTCTCTCTGCTGTCTACTGTAATCCACAATCATCTCCATTGTTTTGTTGACATTGAGCGAGAGGTTATTTTCCTGGCACCATTCCGTCAGGGTCCTCACATCCTCCCTGTATGCCGTCTTGTCGTTGTTGGATATCAGGCCCACTGTTGTCAGCAAACTTGATGATTGAGTTGCCACTCAGTCATGGGTGAACAGGGAGTACAAGAGGAGGTTGAGCACACACCCTTTTTGTTCCACAGTCTTGAGGATCAGCGTTGCGAAGGTGTTGTTGCCTACCTTCACACCCGAGGTCAGTATGTCTGCCCAGCTGCAAAGGGCGGGGTTGAGACCAATTGTCCAAGCTTGGTGATGTGGTATGATTCTGCTATTTTCTTTACATTTGATCCGGAACCCCCAACAGAAGCTAGCCAGCTAACTAGCTACTAGCTAGTAGTCAGCTTGCCACTGCTAGTGGTCATCAGCTACCTTTAGCCAAGGACATCTCTCGCCAGTCTGCACAGCCCGACTCAAACCAGAGCTAATCGGGCTTCTTTTTCTCCATATCTCTGGATTCCTACCTCAAGCTCTGAACCTTTTCACCTAGGTCATCGCAGCTAGCTAGCTGCTATCCGATTGGCTTCTCCTGGCTAACGTCTATGTCCCGAAGCAACCACCAATTAGCCTGGAGCTAGCCTATGCCAGGCCCATCTCCCAGCTAGCTGAAGAGGTCAATCAGCCACTCCTTAAGCTACAATACCTATTTTGCCAATTTCCCTGTACCCCTTTAATTGCCGATATGGAGCCCTGCCGATCCATCACGACTGGACAACTGACGTAATCCGCCCGAGGGTGTTTCAACTGGCTCCCCCGTCGCGACGTCCCCTGAATGCCCATCTGCTAGCCTGCAATCCGCGGCTCGCTAGCTGTCCAGAGCACACCGGACTGTTAGCTGAAGAAGTCCATCAGACCATTTTTTGGGGGCTACTGTACATATTTTGAAAATTGGCCTGGACCCTTTTACTACACAGAGTCCTGCTGATCCATGTCTCAATTGTCTCAAGGCTTAAACATCCTTGTTTAACCAATCACCTCCCCTTCATGTACACTGATTAAAGTGGATTTTAAAAGGGACATCAATAAGGGATCAAAGCTTCCACCTGGATTCACCTGGTCAGGCTATGTAATGTTTTGTATACTCAGTGTATACTGTATATATATTTATTTTTTATTCATACTTTTTTTTTTACCCTGACATTGCTCAATCTGATATTTATTAATTCCTTTATTAACATTTTGGGGATTTGTGTTTATTCTTTTGTATTTTTAGGTATTACTGCACTTTAACTAAAGCTTGTAACATGCGCATTTTGCTGCACCTGCAATAACATGTGCAAAATATCTGTAGGTCTGATGGATTGTAGAAAGAAACGGTCTCTAAGCCAGTTGGAATCAGATTGCATACACCAATGTGGTCTGCCCGACGATAAGGGAGAGAAGAGTTTGTGGTTGATTTGTGTGGGGTCCTTGATAATGCTGCATGCCTTCCTCAGGCAGATGTCCTGGATGGGTGAGGTCACGGTCCCAGTGATGTACTTCACAACCCGCTGGAGTGCCTTGCAGTTGTGGACGGAGTAATTGCCATACCAGGCCATGATGCATCCACTCAGGAAGCTCTCAATGGTGCAGTAGTAGTATTTAGAGAAGAGGCAGCATGCCAAATTTCATCAGCCACCTTAGGAAGTAGAGACGCTGTTGTCATGTTGGTCCATGACGATTCCGCAGTGATGTGGTTGCTGAGAAACTTAAAACTTGTGACTCTCTCTACTGCAGTCCCGTTGATGTGAATCAGGGTATGTTCCATCCTCTGCTTCCAGAAGTCAACAATCAAATCCTTTGAAGCACCCGGTCATTCAGAGCAGCAAGAGTTATCCTTGATGACTTGATATTGTCTACCTCGGAGCGAACATTGAGAGGGAGGTTTTGGTGGGCATCGCACAGCAGGATTGCCTTTTTCAGTCTGTGATAGTCTGAAGTCCTTTCCACGCGACGCAAGTTTGAGTTGTCGAACATCAATTAAAGTTTCAATCTTGTCTTTTTGCATCCTAAATAATTTTTGCAGCTCGTACCTGCTAGGCATTGCACACCACCAGGTCATCATGTTCGTTCTTCTGACATCGAATGCTGCAGAATGGAATATCTCCGTTCATCCAGGGTTGTTGGTTTATACCTGTAGGGATTTTTATTGTGGGCACATCATCACCAACACATTTCCTAAAGAATACTGTGATTGATGATGTACGTTCTTCAATGTTGATGAATGAGTCCTGGGTGAACTGTCTTTTTTTATCCCCTTTTTTTCCCCAAGTTTAAATCTTGTCTAATCGCTGCAACTCCCCAACTTGCTAGTGAGAGGTGAAGGTTGATTCATGCATCCTCCGAAACATGACCCGCCTAACCGCTCTCCTTAACTCCCGCCAGCTTAACCTGGAAGCCAGATGTATCAATATGTCGGAGGAAAAGCAATTCAACTGGTGACTTGGGTCAAGTAAAGCCCCACCGGCTGATCCGGGTCTGTAGTAACATCTCTTGCACTGAGATGCAGTGCCTTCGACTGCTGCGCGACTCGGGGGGCCACTGTGGATGAATCTTTGAACATATTCCAATCAGTATTCTCAAAACAGTCCTGCAGTATTAAATCTGCCTCCAATGTCCAGTTCTTCACTATTCTCTGTGTTGCTGGCTCCCTCTTAAGTTGCTGATTGTAGGCGGAGATTAGGAACAGAGACGTGATACGATTGGCCGAAGCGGGGGTGGGGATGGCTTTGTACTCATCACGGATGTTTTGCTTGTGCATGGTCAAGCAGGCTGGATCCTCTTGTGAAGCAGGATACATGTTGGTGATATTTTGTGAAAACCTGCTAAGGCTCTTTACGATTTTTAGAGAACAGTAGGAGATAAACTCCAATTGGCCAATGAATGGAGAAACGTATAACGCCCCACAAACTTTTGACGAATCACATTCAGTTTGTCATAAAGCGTCACACGGTTGCTAAGCTAATCATCACGCAATGCCTTCTCAAAGTCAAGAAACCTGCCTATTTTCCTCAAAAGTAGATAATGTCACTATTCCTGAGCAATATGATATTATCAAACATATCGGATTACAGTTGCAATTTTGCACATGTTCACGGAATTCATGCTAAAGTTTGGTTTTTGAGCTAGCGCCTAATTGATTCCCATTCACTCCTTGAAGAGCTCTCCTTTTACAGAATAGTCCAGAATGCACTGCGCAGCCCATTGACAAAGTATGGGCAACATACAACATGGGCATTAATACGATGCCAAGGGAGTTACCCCATCCCCTCAAAGGTATCTCTGGCACTGTCCCACATATTTCGGCAATGCACCAAAATTGATCTGTCCCACATTAAAATCAAGTTTAAGTGGGAGATCAGTAGTGCGCACTTTCAATGCTGAGTTACATTTTTGTACACCAGTGTTCAACAGCTGAAAATAGTATTTTTGGTCTGAAAATGTATTTCACTACAGTTTAGATGGTACAATGAACCAGAATATCGGGAACCAGAATATCGGGAAATGGCGGCGTGATCCACAGAGTTAATTTTTATTTATATTATGCCATCATTAATATGTCATGTGGAACTGTCGTTGTTGTACTGCTCTGCTCATCCCATATCAAACCAATGGACAATAGGAGGCCGAATGCGATCGGATCATCATCCTATTGGCCTTCACATAACTCTTACGGAATGTTCACGTGGATGGGGATATTGGACATGGTATCAATGTTTACCGGGTGACAATGTATGTTTAATTTAGACCAAATAATTTATAATTGAATTTTTCCAGTACAACAGAAGTTCAGCAAATCCCCTTATTGTTTGGGATAACTTTAAATGTACCTTCAGAGGTCATTCAATTCAATTTTCAACAACAATAAAAAAGCAGTTTCTGGCTAAAGAGACAGGACTAACAAGGGAAATGCATTCTCTAATCGTACAGGAAGCAAAAAAAAAAACAACTACAGATACAAAATAAATTAGAGGAAAAACAAAAATATATAGATTAACTTTTTTCTAGAGCATCTAATGTTCTCTATTACAAACAAACTTATCTGTGATTCTCCATTTTATATTTTAAAGGAGGAAGCTAAATGATCAAAAGATGGCGCAGACAGAGACGGTCGCCTCGCTTCAAGTCCTTATTATTATGCAGTAATTTGTGGACGAAATTAGGGCATCAGTTTCCTTCCAGAGAAACATCAGACATTGTAACATTCTATGTTTTACGGAAACATTGCTCACTCTGGATATGTTGTCAGAGTCGATACAGCCATCGGGTTGCTTCATGCGTCGTGCCGACAGAAAAAAAACATCTCTCTGGTAAGTGGAAGGGCGGGGGTTTATGAACATACAGTATCTCAAGTCATTTTGTTCACCTGACCTAGAAATCCTTACAATCAAATGCTGACCGCTTTATCTCCCAAGACAATTCTCTTTGATTATAGTCACAGCTGTGTATACCCCCCCCCCCCACCCCCCACCCCTTCCCCAGGAAACCAGATATTATCAGGCTGCATTTATCAAATCCAAACCAAGACTCCATTTTTCTCATACCGCCCTATAGGCAGAAACTCAAGCAGGATCTACCCGTGACTAAAACCATTCAACACTGGTCTGACCCATCGGAATCCACGCTTCAGATTGTTTTGATCACGTGGACTGGAAAATGTTCCGGGAAGCCTCAGACAATAAAATCATATTATACGCCGACTCTGTGAGTGAATTTATTAGGATGTGCATTGGAGAGGTTGTACCCACTGTGACTATTAACCTCTTGCGCTGAGCCATGCCGGATCCGGTAGCGTAATGATAGCCTCAAGCTCAATACCATAACGCAATGTTAACTATTCATGAAAATCGCAAATGAAATGAAATTAATATACTAACTCTCAAGCTTAGCCTTTTGTTAACAACACTGTCATCTCATATTTTCAAAAATATGCTTCTCAAGCATTTGTGTGACAGTACTGACAACTAGCGTAGCATTTAGAATTAGCATCAGCAGGAAACATTTTCACAAAAACCAGCAAAAACATTCAAATAAATCTTTTACCTTTGAAGAACTTCTGATGTTTTCAATGAGACTCTCAGTTAGATAGCAGATGCTCAGTTTTTGCAAAAATATTCTTTGTGTATTAGAAATAGCTCCGTTTTGTACATCACATTTGGCTACCAAAAAAAAAAAAAAAAAAAAAAAAGAAAATTCAGCCCTCAAAACGCAAACTTTTTTTCCAAATTAACTCCATAATATCGACTGAAACATGGCAAACGTGGTTTAGAATCAATCCTCAAGGTGTTTTTCCACATATCCACATATCTCTTCGATGATATATCCTTCGTGGAAGCCTGGTTTCTCCTTGCTCTCAAATGGAAAAATAATTGCACCTGGCTTTGCGCTCCAATTTCGACGCAGGGACACCAGGCGGACACTTGGAAAATGTAGTCTCTTATGGTCAATCTTCCAATGATATGCCTACAAATACGTCACAATGCTGCAAACACCTTGGGGAAACGACAGAAAGTGTAGGCTCATTCCTTGCGCAATCACAGCCATATAAGGAGACAATGGAAAACAGAGCTTCAGAGATTCTGCTAATTTCCTGGTTGACGTATCATCTTGGTTTCGCCTGTAGAATGAGTTCTGGGGCACTTACAGACAATATCTTTGCAGATTCTGAAACTTCAGAGTGTTTTCTTTCCAAAATGGTCAATAATATGCATAGTCGAGCATCTTTTCGTGACAAAATATTGCGCTTAAAACGGGAACGTTTTTTATCCAAAAATGAAATAGCGCCCCTAGAGATCCAAGAGGTTAAAACCTACCCCAACCAGAAACTGTGGATAGAAGGCAGCATTCGCGCAAAACTGAAAGCGCTAACCACCGCATTCAACCATGGAAAGAGGTCGGGAATATATACAGTGTAGTTATTCCCTCCGCAAGGCAATCAAACAAGCAGAATGTCAGTATAGGGACAAAATGGGGTCGCAATTCAATGGCCCAGACAAGAGACGTATATGTGGCAGGGTCTACAGGCAAAGACGTACTACAAATGTATTCATAAAATGCCTGGATGTTTACACTTTCGGTGATTCTCTTAGAAATGGGTAAAAGTACTCCATAGCAACCCCAGGTGTAAAATAGTAAATAGCAGGTACTTCTCGGAGTGTTTTGAATTGTCAAGGAGAGGTAAACAGGGGTGTCCGCTGTCACCATATCTATTCATTATGGCCATTGAAATGATAGCTATTAAATAATTTCAAATAACAACATTAGATGATTATAAATCCAAGGCTTAAAAACAAAGGTGTCCATGTATGCTGATGACTGAAGTTTTATATTTAATCTGCTAGCTAGATCCCTGCAATGTCTCGTTGAAGATCTAGATAACCTTTTTGTACTCTCTGGACTAAAACCTAATTATGACAAGTGTACGAGATTACTTATTGGGTCTTTAAAAAATACAACTTGTACATTACTATGCAGTTCATATTTAAAATGGGCTGACGGTGAAATATTTAACTTTCACACATTAACAAGTCCAATACAGCAAATGAAATATACACATCTTGTTAATCTACCCATCGTGTCCGATTTTAAAAAGTTTTTCAGCGAAAACACAACATATATTTATGTTAGATCACCACCAAATCCAAAAAAACACACAGCCATTTTTCCCAGCCAAAGATAGCTACAAAAGCAGAATTAGAGATAAAATTATTCACTAAACTTTGATAATCTTCATCAGATAACAATCATATGACATCATGTTACACAATACATTTATGTTTTGTTCGATAATATTTATGTTTATATCCACAAATCTCAGTTTACATTGGCGCCATGTTCAGAAATGCCTCCAAAATATCCGGAGTAATTACAGAGAGCTACGTCAGATAACAGAAATACTCATCGTAAACTTTGACGAAAGGAATTTAGCCAGGACACTGTGGTTAACAAACCTACTCTTGCGATCAGTGCCATGGGATCTTTATTGACCACCGAGAGTCAGGACACCCATTTAACGTCCCATCCAAAAGACTGCACCCTACTTCCTTTGGTCATTGGGATATGTTTTAGACAAGAGGAAAGGGTGCCTCCTACTGACCCTCCAACACCACTTCCAGAAGCATCTGTTCTCCCATCCAGGGACTTAACAGGACCAACTCTGCTTAGCTTAGCTTCAGAAGCAAACCAGCAGTGGGATGATGGGTGTTATGCAGGACTAGCTGGCTAGATAATGAATATGAATTGGGTGTTGTGAGATTATTCAATATAAAAGCACTAAACATCTCTAGTATCTTCACTTATTCAAAAGTTTTACTTGAAACCTAAATGGTTCTCAAGTAAACTACTAAGAAAAGCTAATCCACTGTTTAAATAACTTTTTATCTGTGTACAGATTTCAATGCCTCATTTTTGATTGACTGCAAATTATACATTTTTCAAAGTATCTCTCTTTTTCAAACAAGCATTGCAGAGCTGGCTACAATTTCAAATTCATCCCCCTGAAAAGATAGAACAAATATTATGGCTGAATATAAATGTGCTGGGTGATGAAAGACCTGTATTTATGGGAAACAAGTTTGAAAAGGGTATTTTGTTTTTAAATGATATTGTGAATATAACGGTTGAGTTGTCTTTCATGGAGTTATCAGAATTATATGGACAGGTCTGCTCATTCCAAGATTATAACCAATTGACTACAGCATTACCCCAAAAATGGTGGCAGGTGGCAGCAGAACGAGGTAGGGAAGTGGACTGTCTGCCCAATATAAATTATCAGAACTTGGAGGAATAAAAATATCATAAATAGGAATGTATACCAGTTTCATTTGAGGACCAGGATGTTGATATCAGTGTCATTTAGATTGCAAAAAAGTTGGGAAGAGATTTAATTTAGTGATTCCATGGTACAGGGTGTATGAGTTGATTCAAGACTTGTGCTTTTCAGCTAATGCAGATTTGTGAGAATACAGAATCAATTGACCATTTTAGTATTACCCTCAAGGAGCTTCTCAGGAATGGTTGAAAATACAAAACATTGATCTAAAATTGACCCTAGATATGTTGGAGATCTTCTTCTCAACCGGTAGAGTCTATTCAATAGAAATTGTATGTTAATCAAAGCATAGTTGAAATATATATGCTGCGTAGAAATCCAAAGTGTCTGGCCAGCAGAGACAGGTTGGATGGGCTAAGGGAAGCTGAGGTTTGGGATGTGGAATTGGAGATAAGGGGGAGTGGAGTTGCTGGGCGAAGAATAGAATGACAGATGTAAAATAAACTCCAAATAAAACAAAAACATTTGAATGACACTGATGGGCTTTGTTGATACAGTTGAGGCTGATGCCATGCAGGTGTTTGTACAAATGCATACGCTCATTCAAATGCTCATAGATGGAAATGGTTCCATACATCGTTGGCCTTGCCTGGATGTTTCTTGTTCATTGGTGGTGCATGGGGCAGGGAATGGAATTAAATGTATTTTATCTCAGGTTGGAAATTGATGCTTGAGGGGCAGCTCTTGGAGGTCTGTATCGGTCAGGTCCCCATTTGACAGTGGGAGATCTGTCGACGTGCCGTTGACCCTTTGTCTCTGGATAAGAGGCTGTTAGATGACTAATGTGATGGAGTTGGGCAGCTTCCCTGCAAGTATATGTTTATTACGAGATGAAAGTCTGGCTGAATTTACACATCACGGTAACATTTGGTTCATGAGCCAACCACTTAACGATCAAGGTTTGTAGGGACTACACATTGTATAATAATGTCTTACCCATCCTGCTTTGTGACCGGATTAGCTGGTGCTGCAAACAAATTAGGACCTGCTGGTGTCATAAGTACTACCTGTCAGTGAGTTGAGACTCGGGTACAATTGATTTAAAAATAGTTTGACCATCCAGATCATACCACCTGAGGTGGTCAGGAAAATGATCACAATGAGTATTTAACTTGCCTACCACTGCCTAACGGTGGGCACAGATTACAGCCATCAAGACAAAGGCACGTTAGCCCCAGGTACAAATGAGTCCGGTGAAAATAAAGGACACATGTTTAGTAATATTGGTGTGACATTTATTAATGTACAAGAGGCAACTAGTATCGTCTTCCTGCCGCTTCGTTTAATTCAGACCAACAACCACAGTTCAGAAATTGTTTAAGAAATGCTTCAGCACAATATACACAGGTTTACAATGGTCATTAAAGTTGATTTAGAGGTTGGAGGAAAACAGCACGACCTGATGAAGATATCCCAGAAGCCTCGTACATCTTCAGGTTCACCAGGAAGATATCCTGCAAGACAAAATCGTCAGCAGGGTAGCCTAGTGGTTAGAGAGTTGGACTAGTAACCGAAAGGTTGCAAGTACAAATCATGAGCTGACAATGAACAGGCAGTCAACCCACTGTTCCTAGGCCGTCATTGAAAATAAGAATTTGTTCTTAACTTCATGAGGATAGGGGGCAGTATTTTCACTTTGGATGAATTACGTGCCCATAGTGAACTGCATCAAACTCTCCTAGATTGCTAATATATGCATGTTATTATTACTATTGGATATAAAACACTCTGACGTTTCTAGAACTGTTTGAATTATGTATGTGAGTATAACAGAACTCATAGGGCAGGCAATCTTCCAAACAAGGATTGCAATTCTGAAAGTTGGGGCAACTTTGACGTCATCGCCCCCTCCTTTCCCAACAAGATATGGATCTGGATGCACTTCCTACGCCTTCCATTAGATGTCCTCATTCAGTAGAAAGAGTAATGGAGCATTTGCTGTGAACTTTGACCTAATGGGAGGGAAAATAGTCAGTGTCGCAACAGAATGCCATTTTACTTTGTGGCATTTCTCTGTGGCTGCTACGGCTATTCCATTCGGCCCCAGATGAAAACGTATGATCCGGTTGGAACGTTATTGGACATATATGATAACAACATCCTGAAGATTGATTCTCTACTTAGTTTGACCAGTTTATTCGACCTGGAATATATCTTTTGGAAGTTTTCGTGCGAGTTATCTTGGACCAGCAGTCAGTTTTTGGGCACGTGAGCTGAAAGTGATATCAAATGCAGCTACTTGGACACTAGTATTGGACATTATGGAAAAAAACAACGATTTATTGTGGAACTAGGACTCCTTGCACTACATTCTGATGAAAGATCATCAAAGGTAAGGGAATATTTATGTTGTAATTTCGTATTTCTGTTGACTCCAACATGGCAGAGAAATGTAGTGTAATTCTGAGCGAGTCTCCGATTATTCTGTTATATTTTTTCGTAAAATAAAAAAAAAATCTGACACAACGGTTGCATTAAGAACCAGTGTATCTTTATTTATATGTAAAACATCTTTCTTCAAAGTTTATGATGAGTATTTCTGTTATATGATGTGGCTCTCTGTAATTACTCCAGATACTTTGGAGGCTTTTCTGAACATGGCGCCAAAGTAAACCGAGATTTGTGGATATACATATGCATATTATCGAACAAAACATACATTTATTGTGTAACATGATGTCCTATGAGTGTCATCTGACGAAGATTATCAAAGGTTAGTGATTCATTTTATCTCTATTTCTGCTTTTGTGACTCTATCTTTGGCTGGGAAAAATGGCTGTGTTTTTTTGGATTTGGTGGTGCATCTAACATAAATATATGTTGTGTTTTCACTGTAAAACATTTTTAAAATCGGACACAATGGGTAGATTAACAAGATGTTTATCTTTCATTTGTTGTATTGGACTTGTTAATGTGTGAAAGTTAAATATTAAAAAATATATATTTTTGAATTTCCCGCGTTGCCTTTCCAGCAGAATGTTGGGGGTTAAAGGTTAAATAAGCATGCCCCACTCAAAAAATTTAGAACCAGGAACATATACAGCCCTTGCTTCACTCCAGACCTGACTGACCATCACAAAAACATCCTGTGGCGTACTGCATTAGCATCAAATAGCCCCCACGATATGCACATATTCAGGGAAGTTAGGAACCAAAATACACAGGCAGTTATGAAAGCTAAGGCTAGCTTTTCAAACAGAAATTTGCATCCATGTAGCACAAACTCCAAAAAGTTATGGGACACTGTTAAATCCATCGATAATTAGAGCACACCCTCCCAGCTGCCCATTGCACCCAGGCTAGGAAGCACTGTCACAACCAATAAATATATGATAATTGAGAATTTCAATAAGCATTTTTCTACAGCTGGCCTTGCTTTCCAACTGGCTACCCCTACATCGGTCAACAGCCCTACACCCCCCAGATCAACTTGCCCAAGCCTCCTCCATTTCTCTTTCACCCAAATCCAGATAGCTGATGTACTGAAAGAACTGTAAAATCTGGACCCCTACAAATCAGCTGGGCTTGACAATCTGGACCCTCTCTTTCTAAAATGATCTGCAGAAATTGTTGCAACAACTATTACTAGCCTGTTCAAGCTCTATTTTGTATCGCCAGAAATCCACAAAGATTGGAAAGCAGCTGCGGTCATGACTCTCTTCAAAGGGGGTGACACTCGACACCCAAATTGCTACAGACCTATATCTATCCTACCCTGCCCTTTTAACCACCTAACTGAGGAACTCAATTTAACCTTGCGCAATACCCTAGATGCAGTTGCACCCCTAAAAATTAAAAACATTTCTCATAAGAAACCAGCTACCTGGTATACAGAAAATACCCGAGCTCTGAAGCAAGCTTCCAGAAAATTGGAAAGGAAATGGGGCTACACCAAACTGGAAGTCTTCCGACTAGCTTGGAAAGTGCAGTATCGAAGAGCCCTTACTGCTGCTCAATCATCCTATTTTTCCAACTTAATTGAGGGTAAGAACAATCCGAAATTTGTTTTTGTTACTGTCGCAAAGCTAACTAAAAAGCAGCGTTCCCCAATTGAGGATGGCTTTCACTTCAGCAGTAATAAATTCATTAACTTCTTTGAGGAAAAGATCATGATTATTAGAAAGCTAATTACAGACTCCTCTTTAAATCTGCGTATTCCTTCAAAGCTCAGTTGTCCTGAGTCTGCACAACTCTCCCAGGACCTAGGATCAAGAGAGACACTCAAGTGTTTTAGTACTGTATCTCTTGACACAATGATGAAAATAATCATGGCTTCTAAACTTTCAAGCTGCATACTGGACCCTATTCCAACTAAACTACTGAAAGAGCTGCTTCCTGTGCTTGGCCCTCCTATGTTGAACATAATAAACGGCTCTCTATCCACCGGATGTGTACCAAACTCACTAAAAGGGGCAGTAATAAAGCCTCTCTTGAAAAAGCCAAACCTTGACGCAGAAAATATAAAAAAACTATCAAAACTATATCGAATCTTCCATTCCTCTCAAAACTTTTAGAAAAGGCTGTTGCGCAGCAACTCACTGCCTTCCTGAAGACAATGTCTACGAAATGCTTCAGTCTGATTTTAGGCCCCATCATAGCTCTTATTCACTGCTATGCGGATGACACACAGCTGTACATTTCAATGAAACATGGTGAAGCCCCAAAATTGCCCTCGCTAGAAGTCTGTGTTTCAGACATAAGGAAGTGGATGGCTGCAAACAGTGTCTCCTGACCCCTCCTGTCTCAGCCTCCAGTATTTATGCTGCAGTAGTTTATGTGTCTGGGGGCTAGTGTCAGTTTGTTATATCTGGAGTACTTCTCCTGTCTTATCAGGGGTCTCGTGTGAATTTAAATATGCTCTCTCTAATTATCTTTCTCTCTTTCATAGCCTGGTTCTCTCTAGGCTTCTTCCTAGGTTTTGGCCTTTCTAGGGATTTTTTCCTAGCCAACGTGCTTCGACACCTGCATTGCTTGCTGTTTGGGGTTTTAGGCTGGGTTTCTGTACGGCACTTTGAGATATCAGCTGATGTACGAAGGGCTATATAAATACATTTGATTTGGTTTGATTTGAAGTTCAGGACACATCTAGAATGACATGATAATCTCATTCAACTTCTGTGTGAAGTGGACTAGAGTAGCTGCCAACCAATTTCTTTGGAATTACTGTACTACAATCAAATGTTTTTACATTTTGGAGTATTATCTAGGCCTCAACAGTTGGTCATATTCCTGACAATTGTAATGTTGTCAGGGTAATAATGTAATGATTGTTGGGGTAATAATGTAACGGTTGTCAGGGTAATAATGTAACGGTTGTCAGGGTAATAATGTAACGGTTGTCAAGGTAATAATGTAACGATTGCTGGGCTAATAATGTAACGGTTGTCAGGGTAATAATTTAACGGTTGTCAGGGTAATAATTTTAACGGTTTTTGGGGTAATAGTGTAACGGTTATTAAGGTAATAATGTAACGTTTGTCAGGGTAATAATGTAACGGTTGACAGAGTAATAATGTAACGGTTGTCAAGATAATAATGTAACGGTTATCAAGGTAATAATGTAACGGTTGCCAGGGTAATAATTTAACTTTTGTTGGGGTAATAGTGCAATGGTTATTAAGGTAATAATTTAACGGTTGTCAGGGTAATAATTTAACGGTTGTTGGGGTAATAGTGTAACGGTTATTAAGGTAATAATGTAACTGTTGTCAGGGTAATAATATAAAGGTTGACAGGGTAATAATGTAACGGTTGTCAAGGTAATAATGTAACGGTTGTCAGGGTAATAATGTAACGGTTGTCAGGGTAATAATGTAACGGTTGTCAGGATAATAATGTAATGGTTGTCAAGGTAATAATGTAACGGTTGTCAGGGTAATAATGTCATGTTGTACCACTGATTTCTTACCAGAACAATATAGTGTAAAACAAATTAAGTGGTGATATTAGCATGCAATTCTTACTGGAATAGCTCAACTTTTATTTAGGCTACATAATTTCTACATGTCAGCAACATGGAGTGAATCCTTCAAACCGCTAATCCTGGCTATCAGTGGAGTCTTGTCTGGCAGCGAAACAGCTCATTTTGCATCATTTATTGCCTTTTTAAAAACAATTGCTGATATGGCTGACTTTCTAAAAACAAATGTTTAACACAAACTCCTTGTGGATTTGAGTAAGTCGAGAAAAAATATATATTTCTCCTTCAACTAATAATGAACGCCAAAATTAGTTTTGAAACATACAAAAACATTATGTTCAGTAAATTCATGATGTTTATTCTTATATTATTAACACTTAGCTCTAAGACATCTCCCTGCCATATAACATAATTTATGCATACATTATGTAATATGTCAGGGAGATTTGTCTACTGTTGCCAAGAAAGTAATACTATGTCTATGTTGTGTTGTAAGCTGTTAGTAGCCCATGTGACTCACCCTTATTATGTAGCCTATTTTTTCCCTCATAATTTAGCCTACTGTTGTGTCTTTGTGGTGCACATGTAGCCTATAATCTGTTTTAAATAAATGTAATTAACCGGATATTGTAAGAGCTGTCCTTGTCTGCTTTTACGCCCCCTTTATTTATTTACGTCCTATGGTTCTGACTTGGTGTACAGGGAGAACACTGTAAGAACGGACAATGTTCGGAATTCCGTCGGCGTACATTTCAAAAGTGCTGAACAAGTAGTTATGTTGACTACGTCCGTCTTAGCTTGCTCATTAATATCTTAATCTAAAATTATGGACTGCCTCTTATCCGCTCATCTTTCGCTTAAGCCAAAGTTTGTAGATTTCAATTGTTCAGTAGAAAACACATCAGACATATCAGCTATGTTTTTTGAAAAGGCAGTAAATGAGGCTGAATGAACTGTTTCCCTGCCAGACAAGGCTCTACTGATAGCCAGGTGCAGCAGTGGTAAGGTGTCGGGACTCTGATGTTGGGACAGCTTTATGTAGGCCCTAACAGTTTGTGGGCACCATTTGTCTCCATTATAGTCCAATTAATGCATTGTTTAGTGTTGTGTTGTGGCTTTGCTCGCAATCATCAAAAACGTTTGTTTTGAGTTTGCCCCATCAAGATGTACATGCTAAAATGTACAACATGTACATGCTAAAATGGTCTCTTCACAGTGCTCCTTCTAACATACGTTGTTATTTGAGATACCTGGGTTGGCAGAGAATTCCGTTTAGTCATGGCTCTATTAAATACTGTTACTTTCCCAGCCTGTTCTGGACCTGGGGACTGTGAAGTAACCTCTGGTTGCATGTCTTGTGTTGTACCTTCTTGTGTTGAACCAGCTCGCACAAAGACAAGATTGACAAGCATATTCCTGACATTCGCACCAGTCACATTCGCACGTGTACATCAAAGTGCACAAAACTAGGGCCTGTAGGACCTGTCTGGTCGACTGAGATGTCAAGAAAGCAGAGCAACGCCTTACCATGGACAGATCTCTTCCCATTTTAGCAACATTGAGTCTATATGTTTAGACCAGCTTGCTATCTAGGGTTACAATTGCCACAATATTCAATAATAGATCTAAATGAGATTGAGTTGAGCGAGTGATTTTTTTTTTCTCCCCAAAAACAATACTTTTGTTTTTTGAGATATTTTTTGTCATGTGGGCAAAAGACTTAAAACTGTTAAGGCTCCATGGATTGATAAACTGTACGGTTGATAGAGATGGGGCAAAATGAGTGGATAATAAGTCTGGCTGCACATCTGACTGGCTGACTTACTGCAAACTGATCAATTATGTGACTAAACTCAACAAAAAGTAGAAGAAATTGTATTATGAAGCCAAGATCAATGACATACTTTAAAGAATGATGAAAAAAAACCTTGAGTACTTTAAATGAAATGAAGGGCAGAAAGACAAATTAAACTCCGTCTTTCATCAAATCAGATGGCTTATTCGCCACAAAACAATTTGATGTTGCCAATTATTTTAATGATTACTTCATTGGCAAAGTGGGCAAACTTAAGCAGGAAATGCCAACAACGAAGAGTGAGCCATCACATTCATGCATAAAAACAACTAATAATGAAATAATAGAGTTAAGTTAGTGTGGGACAGGAGGAACAATGATTGTTATCGATCAATAATGACAAACCACCTTGCATTGAAAACTTTCAGTGCCTTCGGAAAGTATTCAGACCCATTAAATCCTTCCACATTTTGTTTTGATCCAGTCTCATTTAAAATGAATTAAATTGTTGTTGTTTTTTCATCAATCTACAAACAATTCCCAATAATGACCAGGCAAATATTTTTTTGTGAAAATTTTTGCAAATGTATTACAAATAACAAAGAGAAAATTACATTTACATAAGTATTGAGACCCTTTACACAGCACTTTGTTGAAGCACCTTTGGCAGCGATTACAGCATCGAGAGTTCTTGGGTGTGATGCTACAAGCTTGACACACCTGCATTTAGGAAGTTTCTCCCATTCTTCTCTGCAGATCCTCTCAAGCTCTGTCAGGTTGGATGGGGAGTGTTACTGCACAGCTATTTTCAGGTCTCTGCAGAGATGTTTGATCGGTTTCAAGTCCAGGCTCTGGATGGGCCACTCAAGAACGTTTAGAGACTCGTCCCTGCGTTCTCTTGGCTGTGTGCTTAGGGTTGCTGTCCTGTTGGAAGGTGAACCTTCACTCCAGTCTGAGGTCCTGAGCGCTCTGGAGCAGGCTTTCATCAAGGATCTCTCTGTACTTTGCTCCAAGTGGGCTGTCATTTGCATTTTATTGAGGAGTGGCTTCCGCCTGGAAACTCTACCATAATGGCCTGATTGGTGGAATGCTGCAGAGATGGTTTTCCTTCTGGAAGTCTCTCCCATCTTCTCTAGAGCAACTCTAGAGCTCTGTCCGATTGACCATTGGGTTCTTAGTCACCTCCCTGACCAAGGCCCTTCTCCCCAATTGTTCAGTTTGGCCGGGTGGCCAGCTCTAGGAAGAGTCTTGGTGGGTCCAAACCTCTTCCATATAAGAATGAGGGAGGCTACTGTGTTCTTGGGGAATTCAATGCTGCAGACATTTTTTGGTACCCTTCCCCAGATCTGTGCCTCAACACAATCCTGTCTCGGAGCTCTACTGACAATTTCCTCAACCTCATGGCTTGGTTTTTGCTCTGACATGCACTGTCAACTGTGGGACTTTATACAGACAGGTGTGTGCCTTTCCAAATAATGTCCAATCAATTGAATTTACCACAGGTGGACTCCAATAAAGTTGTCGAAACATCTCAAGGATGATCAATCGAAACAGGATGAACCTGAGCTCAATTTTGAGTCTCATAGCAAATGGTCTGAATGCTTATGTAACTAAGGTATTTCTGTTTTATTTTATTAATACATTTGCTAACATTTAAAAACACCTGTTTGCTTTGTCATTATTGGGTATTGTGATGCCATGATGCAGTATTATCATGTCATTATAGGGTATTGTGTGTGGATTGATGAAGAAACACCATTTTAGAATAAGGCTGTAACGTAACAAAATGTGTAAAAAGTCAAGGGGTCTGAATACTTTCTGAATGCACTTTACAGCTAATGAAGTCACTGAAACCCTTAAGAAGGAGTTGCAGTCAGTTGTAATGGGTGGCCAGAAATAAACTGGTCCTGAACAACTCTAAAACTAAGAGAATCGTATTTGGTACAACTCATTCCCTAATCTCTAGACCTCAGCTGTATCTGGTAATGAATGGTGTGGCTGTTGAACAAGATGAGGAGATGAATTTACTTTGTGTTACCTTAGATTGTAAACTGTCAAAACATACATATTCAATGGTTGTAAAGATGGGGAGAGGTCTGTCTGTAATAAAGACATGTACTTCTTCACTCCACAAAGCAAGTCCTGCAGGCTCTAGTTTAATTGTATCTTGATTATTGTCCAGTTGTGTGGTCAAGTGCTGCAAATAAAGGCCTAGTTAAGCTGCAGCTGGTCCCAGAACAGAGTGGCACATCTTGCTCTTCATTGTAATCAGAGGACTAATATAAATACTAAGCATTACCAGTCTCTCTTGGCTAAGGGTTGAGGAGAGACTGATTGCATCACTTCTTTTTATAAAAATTATCAATGTGTTGAAAATTCCACTTTTTTTTTGCATTGTCAACTTATGCACAGCTCTGAAACACACACTTACCCCCACCAGACCTGTCACCAGGGGTCTATTCACAGTCCGCAAATCGGACTGCAAATCGAATAGAACAAATTCAAGAAAATGTACAGTATTATATAGAGCCATTATTGCATGGAACTTTCTTACATATCATATTGTTAAAATGAACAGCAAACCTGGTTTCAAAAAACAGCTAAAGCAACACCTCAAGGAACAATGCCTCTCCCCCTTTTTGACATAGATAGCTTGTGTGTATGTATTGATATGTAGGCTATGTGTGTCGTTTTTAAATGCATGTTATTCTGTTCTGTCCTTACGCTGTTCTTGTCTATTAATGTTCCGTATTATGTCATGTTTCATGTTTTGTGTGAACCCCAGGAAGAGAAGCTGCATCTTTTGCAACAGCCTATGGGGATCCTAATAAAATACAAAAAATACCAATTACCAATGGCGGCTAACTTTACTCCAGCCAATGCTTGGCCATGGAAACCCATTTCATGAAGCTCCTGACAAACAGTTTTTGTGCTGACGTTGCTTCCAGAGGAAAAACTATTTTTACATGCTGCATACTTCAGCACACGGCGGTCCCGTTCCGTGAGCTTGTGTGGCCTACCACTTCACGACTGAGCCGTTATTGCTCCTAGACCTTTCCACTTCACAATAACAGCACTTACGGTTGACTGGGGCAGATCTAGCAGGGCAGAAATTGACAAACTGACTCGTTGGAAAGGTGGCATCTTATGACGTTGCCACGTTAAAAGTCACTGAGCCCTTCAGTATGGAGATCGCATGGCCGTGTGCTTGATTTTATACACCTGGTTGGTATTGAAAGGGCTTGCTGGATCTTAACATAAACAACATCTGTGATGTGGAATCAAACAGTAAAACAAATTAGTTGTAGAAATAAAGAAAGATTTGAAGACGTCTGAAAAACAGAAGTTGTGTATTTTTATATACAAGTGGGACACATTCTATAGCTGAGGTATTTATGTAACAACAAAAAAAAAGAAGATAATAAATAATAAAAGCCAATGGTAGTCTTTTTCCGAAGCCTGGTGTGGGAGTATGGAAGCCACACTGAATTATCCCAAAAAAGAGCAAATCTTATGAGGGGGTGACAGTCTCAGAAAACCATGAACCGCTCCTCTTCACCAAGCCTTATGGAAACCTCTTATCTAGACGAGATAATGTGCTTATTTTCTACACGCTTACATAAACACACCATAAACAGTCCACAGTTTCGAAATGTACTGTCATCTGTAGAGCAATGGTTTCACCTAGAACATATCCCACTTTGGAAAGTACATGCAGTAGGTAATTTAGACTGAAAGTCTGTTGGTATTCTTCCTAATCTTGGTTTTAACACGGAACAAATATCTTGCGTAACTTGGTCAGCTGTGTGATTTATACACAAAATCTGTCCAGGAGAGATTATATTCTTCCTGATGTGTCCAAAGTGGAAATAATAGTTTAATTTCAGGCTATAGAGATTCACTGATCTCCTAACAATAACAACCAAACAAAACTCTGAAAGTTCCACCTTTCTCTTAAAACAAAAAATGAGAGACCTCAGAGTTGCCAGGACAAATACTTTTTACGCCACTTCAATACAGCTGTGACCGGAAGTGATTTTTGTGGCAGGTTAGAACAGCATTTTTGCTAACCCCAACCCTTTTCCTAACCTTAACCTCAGTCTCCTAACCTGCTATATTAATTATCATAAACTGCTGCTTAAGTTCTCCTAACATGCTATGGAAAAAAGCTGTATCAAAGTGGTGTGAAAAGAGTGTTACTCCTATAGAGATATATAGAGGACTCTTTGTTTCTGTGACTGCATGGGCAGTGCCATTGAGGCAAGCTCCATTTTGAAGTAGTAATTTTTCTTCTTCCTGATTGGCTGATCCTTCCTGATAACCCGGTTGGACATGACTCCAACAGGGTCACCAGGAGGGATCAGCTAATGATGTTGGAAGTTCCACCTAGTTGACTACCTAAAAAATGGTGGAAGCCCTCGATGGCGCTGCCCATACTAATATAGCCTTTTGGCCACTAGAGGCCTCTATCATTCTCTATGGTTTCTCAAGAGTTGCCTCCTCAGAGCCACATTTTCCTGTTCCAGGTTTGGGTTCATAGAGCCTCTCTGTAACTAGAGTGCTGAATGCTGTGGAAATGAATTGTAGGAGGAATATGCTTAAGTTCTGCTTCTATCACTGACCTTTATATACTGTGCTTTGTATTCAGTGGAGCGGAACGGAGTAAATGGAATGGCATCACACCATATGCCACTACCACAAGCATGTCCTCCCCAATTAAGGTGCCACCAACCTCCTGTGGTTGTATGCTGTTCAAAGGATCATCCATGGACTCTAGCATTACTTTCTCAAAATGTATTTCACCATAGCTGCCAGAGTAGATGCGATTTACACAGACAAACACACACACACACACACACACACACACACACACACACACACACACACACACACACACACACACACACACACACACACACACACACACACACACACACACACACACACACACACAACATCTGGTATGTATTATTTTCCCAGTTGCTTTAGAATATGTAGGGCATAGAAATGAGGGCAGCATGCAATTCATATCGGAAGTTAAACATGGCCTTGACTCACAGAGGAGAATTTTCTATTTCCCAAAGCAACATTTCCCAAAGCAAATATCTCACCACTCACTGCAATGCAGAAATCTTCAAGGCATTTTGTGACTTTAAAGCAAGTGTGAGCTTAAAAAAGAATAACTAGTCACACAAACCACAAAAATCAAATATACCTAACAAAAATATAAACGCAACATTTTAAGTGTTGGACCCATGATAAATCAGCTAAAATAAAACATCCCAGAAATGTTCCGTTTGCACAAAAAGCTTATTTTTCTCAAATATTGTGAAAAAATGTGTTTACATCCCTGTTAGTGAGCATTTCTCCTTGGCCAAGATTATCAATGCACCTGACAGGTGTGGCATATCAAGAAGCTGATTAAACAGCATGATCATTACACAGGTGCACCTTGTGCTGCGGACAAAAAAAAGTCCACTCTAAAATGTGCAATTTTGTTTCACAACACAATGCCACAGATGTCTTAAGTATCGAGGGAGTGTGCAATTGACATGCCGACTGCACGGATGTAGCTGCTTCCAGCCTCCAGCCAGTGGCTGCATGTGAAGTGACAACTGTCACTGTTGTCATTACAAGCCAACTTTAAACACCGATGACAATCAACAGGCTATAGTCAATATTTGTTCCTGTGAGAAAAGATTGAGAAAGATTATATATAAAAAGTGATCATTATATATTTGTTTATACAATAGAAACTAATTGGAGAAATTACTCACAGAAAAAAAAAAAAGAAAGTCTCACGCTTCACTGATCTGTCGTAATGCTTTTAAACTACAAAATCATTCAACTCTAAATGTAGTTTCAATTGAAAACGCAAAAATATGTCTGGTATTTTAAGATAAGCGGTAAAAAGATAGCGAGACTGTTGCTGGTCTTCAGAATGCGTCGGGAAGCCTGTGGTTCCTTCCTGCCTCCAGGCAGTGAGTGCGTGTGTGATGTGAAGTGACTGGTGTTGCCCCGTCATCATCTCTGAAGATACTCGGTCTGTGAGGTCCACCATACATCACCCGCCGGAGCAGGACATCTGGGTGCTCCGGCGACATTGTGTTTACGCAACTTAAAGAGCTCTCCGCTCCAGTGCGACAGTGATGAATGGCCTGCTGCAGCAAAACAGATGATGTGAGCAGCCAGTGGGAGGATAGGAGAATAGACTGGCTAGCTAGAGAAATGGATAGGAAGAGGCCACTGAATCACAGGTTTAGGCTCGCTAGAGGAACGGATGGGTGAGGCCACTTTATCACGGGTATAGGCTAGCTAGAGGAATGGATGGGATGAGGCCACTGCATCACAGGTATAGGCTAGCTAGAGGAACGGATGGGATGAGGCCACTTTATCACGGGTATAGGCTTGCTAGAGGAATGGATGTGATGAGGCCACTGCTTCAGGGGTATAGGCTAGCTAGAGGAATGGATGGATGAGGCCACTGCGTCAGGGGTATAGGCTAGCTAGAGGAATGGATGGATGAGGCCACTGCGTAAGGGGTATAGGCTAGCTATAGGAATGGATGGATGAGGCCACAGCGTCAGGGGTATAGGCTATCTAGAGGAATGGATGGATGAGGCCACTGCGTCAGGGGTATAGGCTAACTAGAGAAATGGATGGATGAGGCCACTGCGTAAGGGGTATAGGCTAACTAGAGAAACGGATGGATGAGGCCACTGCGTCAGGGGTATAGGCTAGCAAGAGAAAAGGATGGATGAGGCCACTGCGTCAGGGGTATAGGCTAGCTAGAGGAACGGATGGATGAGGCCACTGCGTAAGGGGTATAGGCTAGCTTGTCCTTACATGCTAGTCCTAGTCCTTCTCAACATGCCTACCTGGTTAAATAAAGTCTATTGACGCACCCATGTGTCAATTTAATGAACATAATACAAAAATCCTCGTCAAAATCTGTCAGAATAACCTAAAGGAAAGGATGGATGAGGATTCCTCTCTCTGTTCTGTATGTGCTGTGTCTCAACCCACTTCATTTGCCTATGTCAGTTTTCCACATCTGCGGTGGAAAGTTACACGGCTACAGTACTGTTTTTCAGACGTCTGTAGCGTCCGAATGGCCAAGTTTGTATATTCCTTCTTGTGAATCTGCGTTGGTTTGTGGCGGACGTCTTATTTGTTTTGCTAATTTTTTTTGTTTAAAGTGCTGACCAATAACACCAATTCCTTTAGAAAAGTGAGCCCGTTTTGAAACTCTTGTTAGACCAAAATGAAATACCAATACAAAATCCCTTATTAGAGTTAATGCAAAAGCCTGTGTGTGATTAAATGCCAGTCATTAATATAGCACGGCGTCCATCCCAAAATAACACCCTATTTGCCCTGGTCAAATGTAGCCGACTATAAAAGGAATAGGGTGCCATTTGGGATGTATGTGTACAGTGTGTGTCTCTCATAATCTTCCTTCTATACCATGGAATCCCCTTTCATCCCTTTACAAGTAAATGAAGAGGCCAAGTGCAACGTACAAGCCCAGAATCGGTCACAAAATTGTACCCTATTCCCTATACAGTAAACTACTTTTGACCAGGGCTCTGCAGAGAAGAGAGTGCCATTTGGAACACAAAGCGCACACAATCCCAGTCAGACAGGTTAATAACTTGCCTGTGGCTAGCTCAAATTGTGTTCTATTGACACCTGCTATCTGCCTCAAGATAGAAGCCAAAGACCTCATCAGACAACAAGATAGGCTCCAGGAGGTAAATGCTGTGGCTCTCTCTCTCTCTCTCTCTCTCTCTCTTTAGAAGTGTTGTTGACCATGTTAATCATGATTCCTGGACTTGTTCACTTTTGTTCTTTGTCTTCTCTTTGTTCTTTCCACTTGACCCATACGGAAAACTAATGACTTAGAATATATGTAGAATACCAGTCAAAAGTTTGGCCACAGCTACTCATTCTCTGGTCTTCTTTATTTGTACTATTTTCTACTTTGCAGAATAATAGTAAAGACATCAAAACTATGAAATAACACATATGGAATCATAGTAGTAACCAAAAAAGTGTTATTATATATTTTACATTCTTCAATGTAGCCACCATTTGCCTTGATGACAGCTTTGCACACTATTGGCCTACTCTCAACCAGCTTCATGAGGTAGTCACCTGGAATGATTTTCAATGAACAGGTGTACCTTGTTAAAAGTTCATTTGTGGAAATTCATTACTTCTTAATTTGTTTGAGCCCATCAGTTGTGTTGTGACAAGGTAAGGGTGGTATACAGAAGATAGACATATTTAGTAAATGACCAAGTCCATATTTTATCAAGAACAGCTCAAATAAAAGAGAAACAACAGTCCATCATTACTTTAAAACATGAAGGTCAGTCAATGCGGAAAATTTCAAGGACTTTGAAAGTTTCTTCAAGTGCAGTCACAAAACCCATCAAGCGCTATGATGAAACTGGCTCTCAGAAGGACCGCCACAGGAAAGGAAGACGCAGAGTTCCCTCTGCTGCAAAGGACAAGTTCATTCGAGTTACCAAGCCTCAGATTTCAGCCCAAATAAATGCTTCACAGAGTTCAAGTAACAGACACATCTCAACATCAACTGTTCAGAGGAGACTGACAGAATCAGGCCTTAATGGTTGAATTGCTGCGAAGAAACCACTACTAAAGGACACAAATAACAAGAGACTTGCTTGGGCCAAGAAACAATACTGTGGAACTCTGTCCTTTGTTCTGATGAGTCCAAATTTGAGATTTTTGGTTCCAACTTCTGTGTCTTTCTGAGACGCATAGCAGGTGAACAGAAGAGATCCGCATGTGTGGTTCCCACCATGAAGCATGGGAAAGGGGGGTACCTAGTCAGTTGTCCAACTGAATGTATTCAACTGAAATGTGTCTTCCACATTTAACCCAATCCCTCTGAATCAGAGAGGTGCAGGGGGCTGCCATAATTGACATCCACAGCATCCAGGGAACAGTGGATCAAGGATTTGTTAACTACCTAGCTCAGGGGTAGAACAACAGATGTTTTACCTTGTTAGCTCAGTGATTCGATCCAGCAACCTTCTGGTTACTGGCCCGACGCTCTAACCACTAGTCTACCTGCCGCCCCGGCATAGAGGAAGTGTGATGGTGTGGAGATGCTTTGCTGGTGACACTGTCTGTGATTTATTTAGAAGTCAAGGCACACCTAACCAGCATGGCTACCACAGCATTCTGCAGTGATACGCCATCCCATCCGGTTTGCGCTTAGTCCCACTATAATTTGTTTTTCAATTGGACAATGAACCAACACACCTCCAGGCTGTGTCAGGGCTATTTGACCAAGAAGGAGAGTGATGGAGTGCTCCATCAGATGACCTGGCCTCCACAATCACCCGACCTCAACCCAGTTGAGATGGATTGGGATGAGTTGGACAGCAGAGTGAAGGAAAAAACAGCCAACAAGTGCTCAGCATATGTGGGAACTCCTTCAAGACTGTAGGAAAAGCGTTCTATGTGAAGAAGGTTAAGAAAATGCCAAGAGTGTACAAAGCTGTCATCAAGGCAAGTGGGTGGCTACTTTGAAGAATCTGAAATCTAAAACTGATTTTAATTTGTATGACACATTTTTGATTGCTACATGATTCCATATGTGTAAGTTCATAGTTTTGATATAATCACTATTATTATACAATGTATAAAATAGTAAAAACAAAGAAAAACCCTTGCATGAGTAGGTGTGTCCAAACTTTTGTACTGTATAGATACACTAATAGAAAGTGAATGAAGTAAAATTGCAAGTCAACCAGTAAAATAATACTTCAGTAAAAGTCTAAACAACAACAGATATAATTTACAAACTATGCATTTGTGTTTAGTGAATCCGCCAGATTCGCGAGGCAGTAGTGATGACCAGAGACGTTCTCTTGATAAGCGTGTGAATTTGACCATTTTCCTGTCCTGCTAAGCATTCAAATTGTAACGAGTACTTTTAGCTGTCAGGGAAAATACATGGTGGAAAAAGGTACATTATTTTCATTTGGAATATATTGAAGTAAAAGTAAAAGTTGTCAAAAAAATCTAAATAGTATAATTATTTAAGTACTTCATGCCACTGATCATGCTATTATCAATACACTATGTATCACTAGACTACTGGCAGTCCAGCAGAGAGAACTTGGAGGATCCTCAGTTGTCTGTCTTCCTCTTCACATCCCTGCAGCTGTTTCAGCCCACAGACTGTGAATCTAGTGGGAAAAAAACAGGCAGACCAAGATAGAAAATCCAACACATCTCACAGCGCCTTCCAGTCCATTGAAGATCTAAGTGAAGTGTTGGAAAGTGGTGTTGGAAAGTGGTGTGTGGTAGAGTACCCTGGCATCGTGCAAGAAACTCACGCAGAGAGTGGTGCTGTGTGAAAACCAAGAGTCGCGTTGGCCCCAACCGTTTTTAGGGACCGATGAGAGATGACATCAGATGGTACAGACCACAGCATGTGCTTGGACTTGTCCCTGAGCCCCATCCAGTGACCAAAAAGCACATGGGACTGGATGTCTGGGAGGAACATAGCTCTCTTTCTAAGCCCCAGATACACTTGAAAACTCACTATACAGTACATACAAAGCAGGCCATAAAATCATACATTAAATAAAATGTGCCGCTCTCAATGAACTCTTCCCTCAATATACAGGTGCTAGAAGTTTTAGTTGTTGCATCTAAGTGTTGTCAATGACTAAGCATTGTTCTCATGTTGAAAAGGTGCTATTTCCAGTGTTTTGGAATCTTAATTTGTCTTATTTAATTAATTTATTCATTCAATGTTTTAACAATACATGTTGTTCAAAATGTTTGCAACAAAATATTGTTTTCATAATTTTTTATTATTTTATTTTTTTTATTTTTTTTACAAAGATTTAATTTCCACCACACCTTTTTATTTCCTTCACGACCTATATTTTTGAGGACAATATTATGTATAATTTCCATTGATTTGTTTGGATAGGGAAATCATATGGTTGTTATCATAATCTCACAAAAGGGTTGGGTGGAAATGTCTTATTTTTCATGATAAATACATATTTTCAGCTGTCACCAAGGTAGGTTTATACATGCAGGCGTTGTATTGAATTATTAATATTAGGAAAACCTGAAAAATTACTTAAAATAATATGCAACACAAGTTCATTTATAAATGTATAAGAAATGTATTATAAATAAAATGTATGATTTTTCATTTTCAACTAAAGCGGATATTGTTTCTAGACGAATCAAAGACTGGTAAATTTTATGTTTTAATACGTTTTAACGTCTGAAATCTTGCTGGACCAAGGTGCCTGAAGTTGCAGAATCACCCGCATAACTTGAGCACATCATAGAATATGAATGTAAGTATTAAAATACAGTTGAAGTCGGAAGTTTACATACACCTTAGCCAAATACATTTTAAACTCAGTTTTTCACAATTCCTGACATTTAATCAGAGTAAAAATTCCTTGTTTTAGGTCAGTTAGGATCGCCTCTTCATTTTAAGAATGTGAAACGTCAGAATAATAGTAGAAATAATAATTTATTTCAGCTTTCATTTCATTCATCACGTTCCCGGTGGGTCAGAAGTTTACATACACTCAATTAGTATTTGGTAGCATTCCCTTTAAATTGTTTAACTTGGGTCAAACGTTCCGGGTAGCCTTCCACAAGCTTCCCACAATAAGTTGGGTGAATTTTGGCCCATTCCTCCTGACAGAGCTGGTGTAACTGAGTCAGGTTTGTAGGCTTCCTTGTTCACACACGCTGTTTCAGTTCTGCCCACAAATGTTCTATAGGATTGAGGTTAGGGCTTTGGGATGGCCACTCCAATACCTTGACTTTGTTGTCCTTAAACCTCTCAGGGATAGACGTCCCGCTAGCAACTTCCGGTGAAACTGGAGGGCGAGCAATTCAAATAAATAATCATAAAAATGATGGTTATTAAACATTTAGGTACATATAAGTGTCTTATATGGGTTGAAAGCTTAAATTCTTGTTAATCTAACTGAACTGTCTGATTTAAAGTATCCATTACAGTGAAAGCATGCCATTCGATTGTTTGAGAATGGAGCCCTACATCAAAATGTTTTTCCACCGGTACAGGTTTCAAAAATTCACAAATAGCGATTAAATATTCACATACTTTTTGAAAATCTTCCTCTGATTTGTCAACCAAAGGGTCCCAGCTATAACATGTAGTGTTGTTTTGTTTGATAAAATCCTTCTTTATACCCTAAAAAGTCTGTTTAGTTTGCTCCATCGATTTGAGTATTCCGCTCGTTCAACTTGCAGGGAAAGGAACCCGAAAATCTACTCCTAAACTTTGTTTCAACAAGTCAAAATACATTTCTATTTACTCCTCAGATACCCTAAAATGTAATCAAAATGTAAAACTTCTTATGGAAAGAAGTATGTTCAATAGGAAACCGATTTTAGCAGGTGTCTTCATCTCGCGTGCATACACAAATTTCCAAGACTGTGTTCCTCTACTAAAACTGTTATTTCTTATTTGTTTTGGAAGTTACAAGCCTTAAACTTTGAACATAGACTGCAGACACCCTGTGGAAGCCATATGAATTGCATCCTGGGAGCTAGAATTCAGTATGCCCCTGTCATTTCCATTGTAAAAGCACTGGCTCTCAAAAAAATACTATAACATTTAGTTGGTTTTTCTTTGGATTTTCTCCTACCATATCTATTTTGTTATATTTTCCTACATTTAAAAAAAATAATTCTATAAACAAAGTGTTTTCTTTCCAATGGTACCAATTACACACATATCCTGGCTTCAGGGCCTAGGAAACAGGCAGTTTACTTTGGGCCCTTCAGTCAGATGGATTTTTTTTTTTAAAAAGGGGCCGAGCCCTAAGAAGCCATTTTGCAACAACGTTGGAAGTATGCTTGGGGTCATTGTCCATTTGGAAGACCAATGTGCGACAAAGCTTTAACTTCCTAACTGATGTCTTGAGATGTTGCTTCAATATATCCATAAAATCTTCCTGCCTCATGATGCCATCTATTTTGTGAAATGCACCAGTCCTGCCTGCAGCAAAGCACCCCCACAACATGATGCTGCCCATGCTTCACGGTTGGGATGGTATTCTTCGGCTTGCAAGCCTCCCCCTTTCCTCCAAACGTAACAATGGTCATTATGGCCAAACAGTTCTGTTTTTGTTTCATCAGACCAGAGGACATTTCTCCAAAAAGTACGATCTTTGTCTGCATGTGCAGTTGCAAACTGTAGTCTGGCTTTTTTATGGCGGTTTTGGAGTAGTGGCTTCTTCCTTGCTGAGCGGCCTTTCGGGTTATGTCGATATAGGACTCGTTTCACTGTAGATATAGATACTTTTGTACCTGTTTCCTCCACCATCTTCACAAGGTCCTTTGCTGTTGTTCTGGGATTGATTTGCACTTCTCGCACGAAAGTACATTAATCTCTAGTAGACAGAACGCATCTCCTTCCTGTGCGGTATGACGGATGTGTGGTCCCATGGTGTTTATTCTTGCGTACTATTGTTTGTACAGATGAATGTGCTACCTTCAGGAGTTTGGAAATTGCTCCCAAAGATGAACCAGACTTGTGGAGGTCTTGGTTGATGTCTTTTGATTTTCCCAAACATACTGAGTTTGGAGGTAGGCCTTGAAATACATCCACAAGTACACCTCAAATTGACCTAAATGATGTCAGTTAGCCTATCAGAAGCTTCTAAAGCCATGACATAATTTTCTGGACTTTTCCATTTTTACGTCACATGTATCAAGTTGAAATGTAATTTTGGGTCTATTGACTTCTGATACCTTGGCATTAGATTCCCAAAGTGGGGTTTGCATGCAAAAGTTGAAAGTAAATTATTCAGACTTTGGAGGGGGGGTGAATAGTAATGGGCGCTCAAGTTTTCTGTTTTTTTGTGTTATGTCTTGTTTGTTTCACAATACAAAATATTTTGTATCTTCAAAGTGGTAGGCATGTTGTGTAAATCAAATGATACAAACCCCCATAAAATCTATTTTAATTCCAGGTTGTGAGGCAACAAAATAGGAGATATGCCATGGGGGTGACTACTTTCACAAGCCCCTGTGTATTTATTTCAAATATTACTATATATTACATATACTGTGTGTAGTGGTTAGAGCGTTGGGCCAGTAACCGAAAGGCTGCTGGATTGAATCCTCACAAAGTAAAAATATGTCGTTCTGCCCCTGAACAAGGTAGGTAACCCACTGTTCCCCTGAACAAGGTAGGTAACCCACTGTTCCCCTGAACAAGGTAGGTAACCCACTGTTCCCCTGAACAAGGTAGGTAACCCACTGTTCCCCTGAACAAGGTAGGTAACCCACTGTTCCCCTGAACAAGGTAGGTAACCCACTGTTCCCCTGAACAAGGTATGTAACCCACTGTTCCTTCGGCACCGAAGACGTAAATGTCGATTATGGCAGCTTCCCCCACACCTCTCTGATTCAGAGAGGTTGGTTTAAATGCAAAAGACACATTTAAGTTGAATGCATTCAGTTTTACAACTGAATAGGTATCCCCTTTCCCTTTATACTGTAACTAGCCAAAGGTGGTGTCATACAGTGCCTTGCGAAAGTATTCGGCCCCCTTGAACTTTGCGACCTTTTGCCACATTTCAGGCTTCAAACATAAAGATATAAAACTGTATTTTTTTGTGAAGAATCAACAACAAGTGGGACACAATCATGAAGTGGAACGACATTTATTGGATATTTCAAACTTTTTTAACAAATCAAAAACTGAAAAATTGGGCGAGCAAAATTATTCAGCCCCTTTACTTTCAGTGCAGCAAACTCTCTCCAGAAGTTCAGTGAAGATCTCTGAATGATCCAATGTTGACCTAAATGACTAATGATGATAAATACAATCCACCTGTGTGTAATCAAGTGTCCGTATAAATGCACCTGCACTGTGATAGTCTCAGAGGTCCGTTAAAAGCGCAGAGAGCATCATGAAGAACAAGGAACACACCAGGCAGGTCCGAGATACTGTTGTGAAGAAGTTTAAAGCCGGATTTGGAGACAAAAATATTTCCCAAGCTTTAAACATCCCAAGGAGCACTGTGCAAGCGATAATATTGAAATGGAAGGAGTATCAGACCACTGCAAATCTACCAAGACCTGGCCGTCCCTCTAAACTTTCAGCTCATACAAGGAGAAGACTGATCAGAGATGCAGCCAAGAGGCCCATGATCACTCTGGATGAACTGCAGAGATCTACAGCTGAGGTGGGAGACTCTGTCCATAGGACAACAATCAGTCGTATATTGCACAAATCTGGCCTTTATGGAAGAGTGGCAAGAAGAAAGCCATTTCTTAAAGATATCCATAAAAAGTGTTGTTTAAAGTTTGCCACAAGCCACCTGGGAGACACACCAAACATGTGGAAGAAGGTGCTCTGGTCAGATTAAACCAAAATGGAACTTTTTGGCAACAAGGCAAAACGTTATGTTTGGCGTAAAAGCAACACAGCTCATCACCCTGAACACACCATCCCCACTGTCAAACATGGTGGTGGCAGCATCATGGTTTGGGCCTGCTTTTCTTCAGCAGGGACAGGGAAGATGGTTAAAATTGATGGGAAGATGGATGGAGCCAAATACAGGACCATTCTGTAAGAAAACCTGATGGAGTCTGCAAAAGACCTGAGACTGGGACGGAGATTTGTCTTCCAACAAGACAATGATCCAAAACATAAAGCAAAATCTACAATGGAATGGTTCAAAAATAAACATATCCAGGTGTTAGAATGGCCAAGTCAAAGTCCAGACCTGAATCCAATTGAGAATCTGTGGAAAGAACTGAAAACTGCTGTTCACAAATGCTCTCCTTCCAACCTCACTGAGCTCGAGCTGTTTTGCAAGGAGGAATGGGAAAAAATTTCAGTCTCTCGATGTGCAAAACTGATAGAGACATACCCCAAGCGACTTACAGCTGTAATCGCAGCAAAAGGTGGCGCTAAAAAGTATTAATTTAAGGAGGCTGAATAATTTTGCACGCCCAATTTTTCAGTTTTTGATTTGTTAAAAAAGTTTGAAATATCCAATAAATGTCGTTCCACTTCATGATTGTGTCCCACTTGTTGTTGATTCTTCACAAAAAAATACAGTTTTATATCTTTATGTTTGAAGCCTGAAATGTGGCAAAAGGTCGCAAAGTTCAAGGGGGCCGAATACTTTCGCAAGGCACTGTATATATATGTATATATATTTAGATGTATTTATTTCAAATATTTCTACATATACAGTGGGGCAAAAAAGCATTTAGTCAGCCACCAATTGTGCAAGTTCTCCCACTTAAAAAGATGAGAGAGGCCTGTAATATCCATCATAGGTACATTTCAACTATGACAGACAAAATGAGAAAAAAATCCAGAAAATCACATTGTAGGATTTTTTATGAATTTATTTGCAAATTATGGTGGAAAATAAGTATTTGGTCACCTACAAATAAGCAAGACTTCTGGCTCTCACAGACCTGTAACTTCTTCTTTAAGAGGCTCCTCTGTCCTCCACTCGTAACCTGAATTAATGGCACCTGTTTGAACTTGTTATCAGTATAAAAGACACCTGTCCACAACCTCAAACAGTCACACTCCAAACTCCACTATGGCCAAGACCAAAGAGCTGTCAAAGGACACCAGAAACAAAATTGTAGACCTGCACCAGGCTGGGAAGACTGAATCTGCAATAGGTAAGCAGCTTGGTTTGAAGAAATCAACTGTTGGAGCAATTATTAGGAAATGGAAGACATACAAGACCACTGATAATCTCCCTCGATCTGGGGCTCCACGCAAGATCTCACCCCGTGGGGTCAAAATGATCACAAGAACGGTGAGCAAAAATCCCAGAACCACACGGGAGGACCTAGTGAATGACCTGCAGAGAGCTGAGACCAAAGTAACAAAGCCTACTATCAGTAACACACTACGCCGCCAGGGACTCAAATCCTGCAGTGCCAGACGTGTCCCCCTGCTTAAGCCAGTACATGTCCAGGCCCGTCTGAAGTTTGCTAGAGAGCATTTGGATGATCCAGAAGAAGATTGGGAGAATGTCATATGGTCAGATGAAACCAAAATATAACTTTTTGGTAAAAACTCAACTCGTCGTGTTTGGAGGACAAAGAATGCTGAGTTGCATCCAAAGAACACCATACCTACTGTGAAGCATGGGGGTGGAAACATCATGCTTTGGGGCTGTTTTTCTGCAAAGGGACCAGGACGACTGATCCGTGTAAAGGAAAGAATGAATGGGGCCATGTATCGTGAGATTTTGAGTGATAACCTCCTTCCATCAGCAAGGGCATTGAAGATGAAACGTGGCTGGGTCTTTCAGCATGACAATGATCCCAAATACACCACCTGGGCAACGAAGGAGTGGCTTCGTAAGAAGCATTTCAAGGTCCTGGAGTGGCCTAGCCAGTCTCCAGATCTCAACCCCATAGAAAATCTTTGGAGGGAGTTGAAAGTCCGTGTTTCCCAGCAACAGCCCCAAAACATCACTGCTCTAGAGGAGATCTGCATGGAGGAATGGGCCAAAATACCAGCAACAGTGTGTGAAAACCTTGTGAAGACTTACAGAAAACGTTTGACCTCTGTCATTGCCAACAAAGGGTATATAACAAAGTATTGAGATAAACTTTTGTTATTGACCAAATACTTATTTTCCACCATAATTTGCAAATAAATTCATAAAAAATCCTACAATGTGATTTTCTGGATTTTTTTTCTCATTTTGTCTGTCATAGCTGAAGTGTACCTATGATGAAAATTACAGGCTTCTCTCATCTTTTTAAGTGGGAGAACTTGCAAATTTGGTGGCTGACTAAATACTTTTTTGCCCCACTGTATTACATATACGGTAAGTATTTGAAATATACACCATGTCAGTATATTAAGCTTTGGTATGTTCTTGTAATTTATATATTCTACTAAAATCAAACTTTCTTTAAAGATTAACCAATCATTTTAACAGTGGCGTTTCTGCACAAAGCTATGGCTAACGGTTTGATTGCAATTCAATGGAAAATTAAAAGGGAATAAGGGACATCCCTGTTGATTAATAATTAACCAGATGCCTGTTTATGTATTCATCGTCACGTGTAGATTTTCCCTCTAGACCATTGAGGGTTCCGTTGTAAATTTTCAATTAGCTATGTAATATTCAAATATCTGACATTACTGCGTCAAATTTCTCAAGAAAGAAATACCCTGTAAGAGACAATATACTGTAACAGAAAGCTACAGAGATGGCACATGTAAGCAGTTCTTACAACGCTTAGAGAAGTGTTCCAGACACTTTGTCTCCCCTTGCTGCTGCTGCTTCTTTCGACTGAAAGAGCGACTTTGTTTCTGTCACTTCTTCCTGACAAGTGAAAGCCTCTTGCTGGTTCTGGCTCTCTGCTCATGGTGCGCGCTGTCAGCAAGGTGTGGGTCTGGGTGCTAATGCTACGCCAATCACTGCCAGCTTTGACGCTGTTTTGTAATTCAGAACATGGCTCGAAGACCGAGACGCTGTGTGAGAGAGCCCTAAATTGTAAGAGAAGCGCCCACCCTACGCATCCCAAATCGCTCCATTATCTCTATATAGTGCACCACTTTTGACCGTAGGCCTATGTTTTGAAGGAAAAGGAATGTCTGGTGTTATTTGGTTTGTGGCTCTGGCGGGGTAAGCCTAGTTGAGAAAGCACAGCTCTGCTGTGGAGGCTTTGGTTGGTGCGTTCCTGTCATAAATGTCATGATGTAAGAATCACAGTAGAAATTAGTTTTCTTTGGAAAAGGATATATAATACATTAACATAGAACCTACTATGAATAACTATAATGGTGGTGTGGATTCTTTAGACCTGTTGATCTAACGTTTATGCTTTTTTTTCTGATATATCTACTTGGGAGTCGAACAAAACAAAGATATTGAGCTATTCTGAAGGTCACATACAAAATCCCATATGCCACTGGCTACATCGTAAAGTTCCTCGGCAGTATGTTACATTACAACCCTGTTTAGTAGATACGTACTAAATCCCTTATGACAATCGAAAATCTATTGAACTTTAATCTCAAACAAGATCAGACAAGTTTCGGACTTGACTTTTGCTATCAACAACAATGATCTCCTCTCCTCTCCTCTCCTCTCCTCTCCTCTCCTCTCCTCTCCTCTCCTCTCCTCTCCTCTCCTCTCCTCTTCTCTTCTCTCCTCTCTTCTTCTGGCTTGTCATTTCACATGTACACAGACACTGGGACATCACCCTGCCTCAGTATTTCTACTAAAGAGAAACACAACTTATCTCAATATACCTGTAATGATTTTTGGTGGTTACAATGTATAGTTGTTTCCAAATCAAATCAAATCAAATGGCATTGGTCACATACACATATTTAGCAGATGTTATTGCGGGTGTAGCGAAATGCTTGTGTTCCTAGCTCCAACAGTGCATTAGTATTTAAAAGTGCAGTAGAATCTAAACATGATTCACAACAAAACAACAAAATCACACAGGTATAGGTGCTGACGATTTCTAAAGATCTTAAAGCTATCTGTCTTGCTTTACCTAAAGCCTAACCTTTTCGAAGGAGCATAGTACAAGTGACTTTTCAAAAGATAAATGTTTCTTTCTATTTTTTCCACAATAATCCCTTGCCACTCCATTTAAGGAGCCTTCAGCATTATCCTTTAGCAACTCACTTTTAACATTCACTTTGAGGACATTATCCTTTAGCAACTCACTTTTAACATTCCCTTTGAGGACATTATCCTTTAGCAACTCACTTTTAACATTCACTTTGGGGACATTATCCCTGAAGCTAAAACCTTAAGGTGTTTTTTACAGCCTGGCACAGGTCTCAAGATTCATTCTGTATGTAGTTCAGTGGTGTAGTGGAAACAGTGGTGTAGTGGAAACAGCCCCCCCCCCCCCTAATAGTATGTAGTTCAGAGGTGTAGTGGAAACAGTCCCCCCCCCCTAATAGTATGTAGTTCAGAGGTGTAGTGGAAACAGTCCCCACATAATAGAATGTAGTTCAGAGGTTTAGTGGAAACAGTCCCCCCCTAATAGTATGTAGTTCAGAGGTGTAGTGGAAACAGTCCCCCCCTAATAGTATGTAGTTCAGTGGTGTAGTGGAAACAGTCACCCCCCCCCCTAATAGTATGTAGTTCAGTGGTGTAGTGGAAACCCCCCCCCCCCAGTGGTGTAGTGGAAACAGCCCCCCCCCCCCCCACCTAATAGTATGTAGTTCCAGCCCCCCCCCTCCCTAATAGTATGTAGTTCAGTGGTGTAGTGGAAACAGCCCCCCCCCCCCCCCCCTAATAGCCTAATAGTATGTAGTTCAGTGGTGTAGTGGAAACAGTCCCCCCCCCCCCCCCCCGCCTAATAGTATGTAGTTCAGTGGTGTAGTGTAAACAGTCCCCCCCCTCCCTAATAGTATGTAGTTCAGTGGTGTAGTGGAAACAGTCCCCCCCCCCCCCCCCCCCGCCTAATAGTATGTAGTTCAGTGGTGTAGTGTAAACAGTCCCCCCCCCCCTAATAGTATGTAGTTCAGTGGTGTAGTGGAAACAGTCCCCCCCCCCCCCCCCCCCCGCCTAATAGTATGTAGTTCAGTGGTGTAGTGTAAACAGAATAGTATGTAGTTCAGTGGTGTAGTGGAAACAGCCCCCCCCCCCCCCCTAATAGTATGTAGTTCAGAGGTGTAGTGGAAACAGTCCCCCCCCCCCCCCTAATAGTATGTAGTTCAGAGGTGTAGTGGAAACAGTCCCCACCTAATAGAATGTAGTTCAGAGGTTTAGTGGAAACAGTCCCCCCCTAATAGTATGTAGTTCAGAGGTGTAGTGGAAACAGTCCCCCCCTAATAGTATGTAGTTCAGTGGTGTAGTGTAAACAGTCCCCCCCCCCCTAATAGTATGTAGTTCAGTGGTGTAGTGGAAACAGTCCCTAATAGTATGTAGTTCAGAGGTGTAGTGGAAACAGTCACCCCCCCCCCCTAATAGTATGTAGTTCAGTGGTGTAGTGGAAACAGCCCCCCCCCCCCAGTGGTGTGGTGGAAACAGCCCCCCCCCCTAATAGTATGTAGTTCAGTGGTGTAGTGGAAACAGCCCCCCCCCCCCCCCACCTAATAGTATGTAGTTCAGTGGTGTAGTGGAAACAGCCCCCCCCCCCCCACCTAATAGTATGTAGTTCAGTGGTGTAGTGGAAACAGCCCCCCCCCCCCCCTAATAGTATGTAGTTCAGTGGTGTAGTGGAAACAGTCATCTCCCCCACTAATAGTATGTAGGTCAGAGGTGTAGTGGAAACAGTCCCCCCCATTAATAGTATGTAGTTCAGAGGTGTAGTGGAAACAGTCGTCCACCCCCCCCCCCCCCTAATAGTATGTAGTTCAGAGGTGTAGTGGAAACAGTCATCCCCCCCTAATAGTATGTAGTTCAGAGGTGTAGTGGAAACAGTCCCCCCCCCTAATAGTATGTAGTTCAGATGTGTAGTGGAAACAGCCCCCCCCCCCCCCCCTAATGGTATGTAGTTCAGTGGTGTAGTGGAATCAGTCCCCCCCTAATAGTATGTAGTTCAGTGGTGTAGTGGAAACAGTCCCCCCCCCCCCCTTAATAGTATGTAGTTCAGAGGTGTAGTGGAAACAGTCCCCCCCCTCCCCCCTAATAGTATGTAGTTCAGTGGTGTAGTGGAACCACCCCCCCCCCCCCCCCCCCCCCTAATAGTATGTAGTTCAGTGGTGTAGTGGAAACAGTCCCCCCCCCCCCCCCCCCCCCCCCCCCTAATAGTATGTAGTTCAGTGGTGTAGTGGAAACAGCCACCTCCCCACTAATAGTATGTAGTTCAGAGGTGTAGTGGAAACAGTCCCCCCCCCCCCCCCCCCCCTAATAGTATGTAGTTCAGTGGTGTAGTGGAAACAGCCCCCCCCCCACCTAATAGTATGTAGTTCAGTGGTGTAGTGGAAACAGTCATCTCCCCCCCTAATAGTATGTAGGTCAGAGGTGTAGTGGAAACAGTCCCCCCCCATTAATAGTATGTAGTTCAGAGGTGTAGTGGAAACAGTCGTCCACCCCCCCCCCCCCCCCCCCCTAATAGTATGTAGTTCAGAGGTGTAGTGGAAACAGTCATCCACCCCTAATAGTATGTAGTTCAGAGGTGTAGTGGAAACAGTCCCCCCCCCCCCCCCTAATAGTATGTAGTTCAGTGGTGTAGTGGAAACAGCCCCCCCCCCCCCTAATAGTATGTAGTTCAGAGTTGTAGTGGAAACAGTCCCCCCCCCCCCCGTCCCCCTTATAGTATGTAGTTCAGAGTTGTAGTGGAAACAGTCCCCCCCCCCCCCCCCCCTTATAGCATGTAGTTCAGTGGTGTAGTGGAAACAGTCCCCCCCCCCCCTAATATTATGTAGTTCAGTAGTGTAGTGGAAACAGTCACCCCCCCCCCTAATAGTATGTAGTTCAGTAGTGTAGTGGAAACAGTCCCCCCCCCCCTAATAGTATGTAGTTCAGATGTGTAGTGGAAACAGCCCCCTCCCCCCTAATATTATGTAGTTCAGTGGTGTAGTGGAAACAGTCATCCAACTCCTAACAGTATGTAGGTCAGAGGTGTAGTGGAAACAGCCCCCCCCCCCCCCCCCCTAATAGTATGTAGTTCAGTGGTGTAGTGGAAACAGCCCCCCCCCCCCCCCCCCCCCCCTAATAGTATGTAGTTCAGTGGTGTAGTGGTTTACCCGCCCCCCCCCCTAATAGTATGTAGTTCAGTGTTGTAGTGGAAACTGTCCCCCCCCCCCCCCCCTAATAGTATGTAGTTCAGTGGTGTAGTGGAACCACCCCCCCCCCCCTAATAGTATGTAGTTCAGTGGTGTAGTGGAAACAGCCCCCCCCCCCCCCCCCCCTAATAGTATGTCGTTCAGTGGTGTAGTGGAAACAGTCATCCCCCCCCCCCCTTATAGCATGTAGTTCAGTGGAAACAGTCCCCCCCCCCCTCCCTAATAGTATATAGTTCAGAGGTGTAGTGGAAACAGTCATCCCCCCTCCCTAATAGTATGTAGTTCAGAGGTGTAGTGGAAACAGTCATCCCCCCCCTCCCTAATAGTATATAGTTCAGTGGTGTAGTGGAAACAGTCACCCCCCCTAATAGTATGTAGTTCAGTAGTGTAGTGGAAACAGTCCCCCCCCCTCCCCCTAATAGTATGTAGTTCAGTGGTGTAGTGGAAACAGCCCCCCCCCCCCCCCTAATAGCATGTAGTTCAGTGGTGTAGTGGAAACAGCCCCCCCCCTAATAGTATGTAGTTCAGTGGTGTAGTGGAACCACTCCCCCCCCCCCCCCCCCCTAATAGTATGTAGTTCAGTGGTGTAGTGGAAACAGTCCCCCCCCCCCCCCCCTTAATAGTATGTAGTTCAGTGGTGTAGTTGAAACAGCCCCCTCCCCCCTAATAGTATGTAGTTCAGTGGTGTAGTGGAAACAGTCATCCAACCCCTAATAGTATGTAGGTCAGAGGTGTAGTGGAAACAGTCCCCCCCCCCCTAATAGTATGTAGTTCAGAGGTGTAGTGGAAACAGTCATCGTCCCCCCCCTAATAGTATGTAGTTCAGAGGTGTAGTGGAAACAGTCAACCCCCCCCCCCCCCATGTAGTTCAGTGGTGTAGTGGAAACAGCCCCCCCCCTAATAGTATGTAGTTCAGAGGTGTAGTGGAAACAGTCCCCCCCCCCCTAATAGTATGTAGTTCAGAGTTGTAGTGGAAACAGTCACCCCCCCCCCCCCCCCTTATAGTATGTAGTTCAGAGTTGTAGTGGAAACAGTCACCCCCCCCCCTAATATTATGTAGTTCAGTAGTGTAGTGGAAACAGTCCCCCCCCCCCCCCAGAGTAATAGTATGTAGTTCAGAGGTGTAGTGGAAACAGCCCCTCCCCCCTAATAGTATGTAGTTCAGTGGTGTAGTAGAAACAGTCATCCAACCCCTAATAGTATGTAGGTCAGAGGTGTAGTGGAAACAGCCCCCCCCCCCCCCTAATAGCATGTAGTTCAGTGGTGTAGTGGAAACAGTCACCCCCCCCCCCCCTAATAGTATATAGTTCAGTGGTGTAGTGGAAACAGTCACCCCCCCTAATAGTATGTAGTTCAGTAGTGTAGTGGAAACAGTCCCCCCCCCTCCCCCTAATAGTATGTAGTTCAGTGGTGTAGTGGAAACAGCCCCCCCCCCCCTAATAGCATGTAGTTCAGTGGTGTAGTGGAAACAGCCCCCCCCCCCTAATAGTATGTAGTTCAGTGGTGTAGTGGAACCACTCCCCCCCCCCCCTAATAGTATGTAGTTCAGTGGTGTAGTGGAAACAGTCCCCCCCCCCCCCCTTAATTGTATGTAGTTCAGTGGTGTAGTGGAAACAGTCATCCCCCCCCCCCCTAATAGCATGTAGTTCAGTGGTGTAGTGGAAACAGTCATCCCCCCCCCCTTATAGCATGTAGTTTAGTGGTGTAGTGGAAACAGTCTTCCAACCCCTAATAGTATGTAGGTCAGAGGTGTAGTGGAAACAGTCACCACTCCCTAATAGTATGTAGTTCAGAGGTGTAGTGGAAACAGCCCCCCCCCCCTAATAGTATGTAGTTCAGTGGTGTAGTGGAAACAGTCACGCCCCCCCTCCCTAATAGTATGTAGTTCAGTGGTGTAGTGGAAACAGCCCCCCCCCCCCAATATTATGTAGTTCAGTAGTGTAGTGGAAACAGTCCCCCCCCCCCTAATAGTATGTAGTTCAGAGGTGTAGTGGAAACAGTCATCCCCCCCCCTCCCTAATAGTATATAGTTCAGTGGTGTAGTGGAAACAGTCACCCCCCTAATAGTATGTAGTTCAGTAGTGTAGTGGAAACAGTCCCCCCCTCCCCCTAATAGTATGTAGTTCAGTGGTGTAGTGGAAACAGTCCCCCCCCCCCCCCCCAAAATATTATGTAGTTCAGTAGTGTAGTGGAAACAGTCCCCCCCCCCCCTAATAGTATGTAGTTCAGAGGTGTAGTGGAAACAGTCACCCCCCCCTAATAGTATGTAGTTCAGTGGTGTAGTGGAAACAGTCCCCCCCCCCCCCCTAATAGTATGTAGTTTAGAGGTGTAGTGGAAACAGTCACCCCCCCCCTCCCTAATAGTATATAGTTCAGTGGTGTAGTGGAAACAGTCGCCCCCCTATTAGTATGTAGTTCAGTAGTGTTGTGGAAACAGTCCCCCCCCCTCCCCCTAATAGTATGTAGTTCAGTGGTGTAGTGGAAACAGCCCCCCCCCCCCCTAATAGCATGAAGTTCAGTGGTGTAGTGGAAACAGTCATCCCCCCCCCTTATAGCATGTAGTTCAGTGGTGTAGTGGAAACAGTCTACCAACCCCTAATAGTATGTAGTTCAGTGGTGTAGTGGAAACAGTCATCCCCCCCCCTTATAGCATGTAGTTCAGTGGTGTAGTGGAAACAGTCATCCCCCCTCCCTAATAGTATGTAGTTTAGAGGTGTAGTGGAAACAGTCACCCCCCCCCTCCCTAATAGTATATAGTTCAGTGGTGTAGTGGAAACAGTCCCCCCCCTAACAGTATGTAGTTCAGAGGTGTAGTGGAAACAGTCCCCCCCCCCTAATAGTATGTAGGTCAGAGGTGTAGTGGAAACAGTTCCCCCCCCCTAATAGTATGTAGTTCAGTAGTGTAGTGGAAACAGTCATCCCCCCCCCCCCCTTATAGCATGTAGTTCAGTGGTGTAGTGGAAACAGCCCCCCCCCCCCCCCCCTTATAGTATGTAGTTTAGAGGTGTAGTGGAAACAGTCATCCCCCCCCTCCCTAATAGTATATAGTTCAGTGGTGTAGTGGAAACAGTCGCCCCCCTAATAGTATGTAGTTCAGTAGTGTTGTGGAAACAGTCCCCCCCCCTCCCCCTAATAGTATGTAGTTCAGTGGTGTAGTGGAAACAGCCCCCCCCCCCCCTAATAGCATGAAGTTCAGTGGTGTAGTGGAAACAGTCATCCCCCCCCCCCCAGTCATCCCCCCTTATAGCATGTAGTTCAGTGGTGTAGTGGAAACAGCCCCCCCCCCCCAGAGGTGTAGTGGAAACAGTCCCCCCCCCCTAATAGTATGTAGTTCAGAGGTGTAGTGGAAACAGTCCCCCCCCCCCCCCCCCCAATAATAGTATGTAGTTCAGTGGTGTAGTGGAAACAGTCCCCCCCCCCTAATAGTATGTAGTTCAGTGGGATAGTGGAAACAGCCCCCCCCCCCCCCCCTAATAGTATGTAGTTCAGTGGTGTAGTGGAAACAGTTCCCCCAACCCCTAATATTATGTAGTTCAGTGGTGTAGTGGAAACAGTCACCCCCCCCCCCCCCCCCCTAATAGTATGTAGTTCAGAGGTGTAGTGGAAACGCCCCCCCCCCCCCCCCCCCCCCCTAATAGTATGTAGTTCAGTGGTGTAGTGGAAACAGTCATCCCCCCCCCCCCTTATAGCATGTAGTTCAGTGGTGTAGTGGAAACAGTTCCCCCAACCCCTAATATTATGTAGTTCAGTGGTATAGTGGAAACAGTCATCCCCCCCCCCCCTAATAGTATGTAGTTGAGAGGTGTAGTGGAAACGCCCCCCCCCCCCCCCCTAATAGTATGTAGTTCAGTGGTGTAGTGGAAACAGCCCCCCCCCCCCCCCCCCCCCCCCCTAATAGTATGTAGTTCAGTGGTGTAGTGGAAACAGTCGTCCCCCCTAATAGTATGTAGTTCAGTGGGGTAGTGGAAACAGCCCCCCCCCCCCCTAATAGTATGTAGTTCAGTGGTGTAGTGGAAACAGTAATCTCCCCCCCCCCCCTTATAGCATGTAGTTCAGTGGTGTAGTGGAAACAGTTCCCCCCCCCCCCCCTAATATTATGTAGTTCAGTGGTGTAGTGGAAACAGCCCCCCCCCCCCCCTAATAGTATGTAATTCAGTGGTGTAGTGGAAACAGTCCCCCCCCCCCCCCCCCCTAACAGTATGTAGTTCAGAGGTGTAGTGGAAACAGTCACCCCCCCCCTAATAGTATGTAGTTCAGAGGTGTTTAGGAAACAGCCCCCCCCCCCCCCCTAATAGTATGTAGTTCAGAGGTGTAGTGGAAACAGCACCCCCCCCCCCCTAATAGTATGTAGTTCAGAGGTGTAGTGGAAACAGTCCCCCCCCCCCCCCTAATAGTATGTAGTTCAGTGGTGTAGTGGAAACAGTCCCCCCCTAATAGTATGTAGTTCAGATGTGTAGTGGAAACAGCCCCCCCCCCCCATAATAGTATGTAGTTCAGTGGTGTAGTGGAAACAGCCCCCCCCCCCCTAATAGTATGTAGTTCAGATGTGTAGTGGAAACAGCCCCCCCCCCATAATAGTATGTAGTTCAGTGGTGTAGTGGAAACAGCCCCCCCCCCAATAGTATGTAGTTCAGAGGTGTAGTGGAAACAGTCCCCCCCCCCCCCCCCCCCCTAATGGTATGTAGTTCAGTGGTGTAGTGGAAACAGTCCCCCCCTAATAGTATGTAGTTCAGATGTGTAGTGGAAACAGCCCCCCCCCCCCCCCCATAATAGTATGTAGTTCAGTGGTGTAGTGGAAACAGCCCCCCCCCCCATAATAGTATGTAGTTCAGAGGTGTAGTGGAAACAGCCCCCCCCCCCATAATAGTATGTAGTTCAGTGGTGTAGTGGAAACAGTCCCCCCCCCCCCCCTAATATTATGTAGTTCAGTAGTGTAGTGGAAACAGTCCCCCCCCCCCCCCCCCCCTAATAGTATGTAGTTCAGAGGTTTAGTGGAAACAGTCATCCCCCCCCCCTCCCTAATAGTATATAGTTCAGTGGTGTAGTGGAAACAGTCCCCCCCTAATAGTATGTAGTTCAGAGGTGTAGTGGAAACAGCCCCCCCCCCCTAATAGTATGTAGTTCAGAGGTGTAGTGGAAACAGTCCCCCCCTAATAGAATGTAGTTCAGAGGTTTAGTGGAAACAGTCCCCCCCTAATAGTATGTAGTTCAAAGGTGTATAGGAAACAGCCCCCCCCCCCCCCCTAATAGTATGTAGTTCAGAGGTGTAGTGGAAACAGTCCCCCCCCCCCCCCTAATAGTATGTAGTTCAGAGGTGTAGTGGAAACAGTCCCCCCCTAATAGTATGTAGTTCAGATGTGTAGTGTAAACAGCCCCCCCCCCCCCATAATAGTATGTAGTTCAGTGGTGTAGTGGAAACAGCCCCCCCCCCCCTAATAGTATGTAGTTCAGTGGTGTAGTGGAAACAGTCCCCCCCCCCCCCCCCCTTATAGCATGTAGTTCAGTGGTGTAGTGGATACAGCCCCCCCCCCCCCTAATAGTATGTAGTTCAGTGTTGTAGTGGAAACAGCCCCCCCCCCCCCCCCTAATAGTACGTAGTTCAGAGGTGTAGTGGAAACAGCCCCCCCCCCCCCCCCCCCCCCCCCCCCTAACAGTATGTAGTTCAGTTGTGTAGTGGAAACAGCCCCCCCCCCTTAATAGTATGTAGTTCAGAGGTGTAGTGGAAACAGTCCCCCCCCCCCCCCCTAATAGTATGTAGTTCAGAGGTGTAGTGGAAACAGTCCCCCTCTAATAGTATGTAGTTCAGAGGTTTAGTGGAAACAGTCCCCCCCTAATAGTATGTAGTTCAGAGGTGTAGTGGAAACAGTCCCCCCCTAATAGTATGTAGTTCAGTGGTGTAGTGGAAACAGTCCCCCCCCCTAATAGTATGTAGTTCAGTGTTGTAGTGGAAACAGCCCCCCCCCCTAATAGTATGTAATAGTACATAGTTCAGAGGTGTAGTGGAAACAGTCCCCCCCCCAGAGGTGTAGTGGAAACAGTCCCCCCCTAATAGTATGTAGTTCAGAGGTGTAGTGGAAACAGTCCCCCCCTAATAGTATGTAGTTCAGAGGTGTAGTGGAAACAGTCCCCCCCTAATAGTATGTAGTTCAGTGGTGTAGTGGAAACAGTCCCCCCCCCCCTAATAGTATGTAGTTCAGTGGTGTAGTGGAAACAGCCCCCCCAGAGGTGTAGTGGAAACAGCCCCCCCCCCCTAATAGTACATAGTTCAGAGGTGTAGTGGAAACAGTCCCCCCCCCCCCCTAATAGTATGTAGTTCAGAGGTGTAGTGGAAACAGTCCCCCCCTAATAGTATGTAGTTCAGAGGTGTAGTGGAAACAGTCCCCCCCCCTAATAGTATGTAGTTCAGTGTTGTAGTGGAAACAGCCCCCCCCCCCCTAATAGTACGTAGTTCAGAGGTGTAGTGGAAACAGCCCCCCTCCCCTAATAGTATGTAGTTCAGTGGTGTAGTGGAAACAGTCCCCCCCTAATAGTATGTAGTTCAGAGGTGTAGTGGAAACAGTCCCCCCCCCCTAATAGTATGTAGTTCAGAGGTGTAGTGGAAACAGTCCCCCTCTAATAGTATGTAGTTCAGAGGTTTAGTGGAAACAGTCCCCCCCTAATAGTATGTAGTTCAGAGGTGTAGTGGAAACAGTCCCCCCCTAATAGTATGTAGTTCAGTGGTGTAGTGGAAACAGCCCCCCCCCCCCCTAATAGTATGTAGTTCAGTTGTGTAGTGGAAACAGCCCCCCTCCCCCACCCCCCCCCTAATAGTATGTAGTTCAGTGGTGTAGTGGAAACAGTCCCCCCCTAATAGTATGTAGTTCAGAGGTGTAGTGGAAACAGTCCCCCCCCCCCTAATAGTATGTAGTTCAGAGGTGTAGTGGAAACAGTCCCCCTCTAATAGTATGTAGTTCAAAGGTTTAGTGGAAACAGTCCCCCCCTAATAGTATGTAGTTCAGAGGTGTAGTGGAAACAGTCCCCCCCCCTAATAGTATGTAGTTCAGTGGTGTAGTGGAAACAGTCCCCCCCCCCTAATAGTATGTAGTTCAGAGGTGTAGTGGAAACAGTCCCCCCCCCCCTAATAGTATGTAGTTCAGTGGTGTAGTGGAAACAGTCCCCCCCCTAATAGTATGTAGTTCAGAGGTGTAGTGGAAACAGTCCCCCCCCCCCCCCCCCTAATAGTATGTAGTTCAGTGGTGTAGTGGAAACAGTAATAGTATGTAGTTCAGAGGTGTAGTGGAAACAGTCCCCCTCTAATAGTATGTAGTTCAGAGGTGTAGTGGAAACAGCCCCCCCCCCCCCCCTAATAGTACATAGTTCAGAGGTGTAGTGGAAACAGCCCCCCCCCCCCCCCCCTCCCCCCCTAATAGTATGTAGTTCAGAGGTGTAGTGGAAACACTCCCCCCCCTAATAGTATGTAGTTCAGTGGTGTAGTGGAAACAGTCCCCCCCCCCTAATAGTATGTAGTTCAGTGGTGTAGTGGAAACAGTCCCCCCGCCCTAATAGTATGTAGTTCAGTGGTGTAGTGGAAACAGTCCCCCCCCCCCCCCCCCCCCCTAATAGTATGTAGTTCAGTGGTGTAGTGGAAACAGCCCCCCCCCCCCCCCCAATAGTATGTAGTTCAGTGGTGTAGTGGAAACAGTCCCACCCCCCCCCCCCTAATAGTATGTAGTTCAGTGGTGTAGTGGAAACAGTCCCCCCCCCTAATAGTATGTAGTTCAGTGGTGTAGTGGTTTACTCCCCCCCCTCTCCCCGCCCCCTCAAATAAATAAAATGACTTTATCTCTACTTTCAGGAAATATTAAAAATAAAAACAACCAGCTGATCTTGTTTCATGCTGATACATTCTTGGACAAAACCACATAATATTTGCATGAGGGGCCAAACTTACATTTTTTATCTCCCACAATATTGGACCATAAGCAGCAAGGGCAACATAAATATACTTAGTACAAACAGTATAAAACATACATGCTTTTTTTTCATTGGTTCCTTTTTAAATATATATTCATATTTTTTACTGACAATTTTTCATAGTTGCGGGGCATTAAGAAAAACTCCAAGACGAATTAAAGCCATATTCTGCATTCAGTGAGAAAATTTAAAAAAAAATATATATATATAGATATATAAATATATATATATATATATATATATAGAGAGAGATATTGTATGCCATTCAGAGCTAGTGGATCACGTGTGGTGAAATCTCCAGTTATTGACTTAATCTTAACATCAAACATAGCTGGCATGCATTGACAACTTCTACACGGGGACATATACCTTGTTAAATCTGAGTCATTGGAGTTTTTTATATCGAGCCAACAAAGCCTTGACTGGACTGGAGCTCTCTTTTAGTCCATTTAAAAACACAGTTGATGGTCAATACTGTACCCTTACAACATACTAAAAACATGTCTGTCGAAAAAAACACACATACGGGAAGGGAAAAAGCAAACACTGTACCTCTTTGCTTGTGAGCCCACATACAACCACCCCCCCAAAAAAACATGAACATCTGAACATCTCAAAGACAAGAATATGGCTTTAATTGAACGTGCGTCCAAGAAGCAAGGAAGGAAAAAACAGACAAGCAAAAAGAAAAAGTTTGATATTAAAAATGTAACAACAAATGTAACAGAAACACACACTTCTTTTGACAGGAATTTTGGAAAACTTGCATTTTGGAAGGACATTAAAAGACAAGAAACAGTACAGTTAGTCCTCCTGCTGCAGCCTGTGTACCTGTAGAGACGCATCTCTAGGGAGTGGGGGACCATCTCTGAAGGGTCGGCAGAGATGACCACCCTGACCCGGAGAGGCACAGGGGGGTTGTAAGAGCCAGCAGGGAGGGTCTGTGCTTCTTTTTTTTCTTTGCAATCATTTTGCAAAACAAACGATTTAGTAGATATTTTTTTGCCCATCAGAACTGTCTTGATTTTCTTTACATTTTTTCTTGACGTTTTACACCCAAAGTATGTCTCTTTTTTGGTCTTTTCCATTCCATCGTAACCATGTTAAAACATCGGTTTGCCACACATGATCTTGTGGTTGAATAGAAAGCTCTTAGAACCCAGAACCCACCCATTGTCCCTGTCCTGTTCCGGAGTTCCGGGGTTCCTTTGGTGCGAGGGTTCCGGGGTGTGAGTGGCCAATAGAGCAGCATGAACATAAACATCCTTTTTCTTTCGTTGCCAACGGGGCAGGAGACCAAGCATCTCCATCCATCATGTCCCTCTCTCCGGTGACGGCTCTTAGATCACAAGGTCATTGTAACTCACATATTTCTTCTTTGCTGCCGGACCTGGAGAGGAGAAATGACAATAAAAATATGTTTTTTTTTCCCCCACATATAATGGTTCAGGATTTGTCAGTTTTCTTTTGGAGGAGTGTAGCATAGTGGGGTTATGAGGAAGTCGTCGTGATCTGACATGCAGAACATACTGACTTTTCTTTTGCGAGTGTGTGTTTTATTTGTTGAAAAAAAACACACATGGTTAAAGTCAGGGATAAGGATGAGGGTGAGGGTGAGGTACAAAGTGTATATGTACACAAGATAAATGCACAACAGTAGCCGGTAAGTGGTACATGCTGGAACAGTTATAACTGCAGGGGACAACGTTGACAGAACAATAGCGGGAGACATCTTGTCATCTCAAGGTTGAGGTTGTCTCTAACAACACACTACAACGCATTAGCATAGATTAGTGTTCTTCAGTCCTGCTGACCTACAGAGCGTGCAGGTTTTTTCACCAGTCCAGTACTAACACACCTGGTGAAGTTAATCACGGATCCCAAAACTGATCGTTAGCATACATTTTTCACTCTGTTGTAAATTCAAAAGAGCCTTGTGATTTACATAAAATTCTACAAAAACCTGCAGTTCTTCTTCTCTCACTAGATCGCACACTTAAACTATAGCCTAGTACAGAATTTTCACTTTGAAAAAAAACAACAATCAAATCCACCTGCTGAAGGATTATTTTACTCCTGCAACGAAACTTGTCAAATTAAGATCTAACACCTGTAAAGCCTATTCTAATTCTGTATATCAACAGTGATTGAATGATATGAAAGAAAGCCCTTATGACTAACCCCTGAGCCCTGGCCCCGTATCTACAAGGAGTCTCAGAGCCGGAGTGCAGATCCAGGACCAATTTAGCCTTTCAGTTCATAATGAATAACATTCTATGGACAGATGGTGGTGGCAATAACCATAGTGCGATCCAACGTCACTCCGTATCATGAATCTTCACAGAAGTTGTTGTCGGCATCCCAAATGGCACCCTATTCCCTACATAATGCACTACTTTTGACCAGAGCCCTAAGGGTGCGCCCTATTCCCTACATTAGTGCACTACTTTCTACCAGCGCCCTGATCAAAGTAGTGCACTATATAGGTAATAGGGTGTCATTTGTCAAGTCTCCAAAAGGCCCCACCGCATGCCAGGCTCCTGATAGCTAAAATATACATGGGGACTACTCTCCTAGGTTTATACATCCTTAAGGTACGGTACTTGCCCTATACATACACAATATACAGTATTATTTTTTTAAGTGGGTGGACAACCTTTCAAATTAGTGGATTCTATTTCAGCCACACCCGTTGCTGACAGGTGTATAAAATAGAGCACACGGCCGTGCAATCTCCATAGACAAACATTAGTAGTAGAATGGCCTTACTGAAGAGCTCAGTGACTTTCAACGTAGCACCATCATAGGATGTCACCTTTCCAACAAGTCAGTTCATCAAATTTCTGCCCTGCTAGAGCTGCCCCGGTCAACTGTGTGTTGTTATTGTGAAATGGAAACGTCTAGGAGCAACAACGGGCTCAGCTGAAGTGGTAGGCCACACAGGCTCACAGAATGGGACAGCCAGGTGCTGAAGTGTAAAAATCGCCTATCCTCGGTTGCAACACTCACTATCGAGTTCCAAACTGCCTCTGGAAGCAACGTCAGCACAAGAACTGTTCATCGGGAAATTGGATTCCATGCCCGAGCAGCCGCACACAATCCTAAAATCACCATGCGCAATGCCAAGCGTGGACTGGAGTGATGTAAAGCTCGCCGCCATTGGACTCCGTGGTGGAAACAAATTCTCTGGAGTGAGCTAACGCTGCTCCGAAATCCAAAAGTTATTTCCGACTGTATGTAATAACACAACAAAAAAATTCTGGGCTAATAATGTAAGAAATAACACACATACAAAAATAATATACTGCAAAGTTTCTTAGGAGCTAGAAGCAGAACTGCCATGTCTGTTGGCGTCATCTTTTCCACGCCTACTGTAGCTCTGATTGGCTATGTTGCACCACCGGTCTCCGTAGACTCGGGTCCTGGACGAGACAGGTCTTTTTATTAGGTTTTATTTCCGGTTTTCGGTGTCTATTAGTTGTCCAAACACATGTCCGCTTTCCCCCACTTACATGGCTATAGAAAGTTTACAAATGCTTTAGTGTACCTGATTCACAAACATTATATAAATTTATGAAAACATGAAAATGACCATAGTGTTCACTAGTCAGAATTTTTTTTCTGAAGTGTCTTAAACTTCCTGGGGTGTAATATGAACAGATTTTAATGAGATTTGATGTTGTTAATATGGGGCTTAGTCTCCCAGTGTTCATCCAGGCGTGGAGTAGGGGTGTTCTACAGTATATCGAGGGAAATATGATAGAGAACTTGCCTCTACTTATCTCATTCCATCTATGGACATAAAGGGGAAAACAATTACAGGAACTATAATCCCTAGACTCTCTCTATTATATAAACTATTCTCTCCTCCCTCACTCCTTCACTCTCTCTTCTTCTCCTTTACCATATTTTACCCCTTCAACCTCTCCCGCTGTCACATCCCGACCATAGAGAGCCCTTATTTTCTATGGTAGAGTAGGTCATGGCGTGACTGGGGGTTAGTCTAGTTTATATTTTCTATGTGGGGTTCTAGTTTTGTTTTCTATGTTGGTGTTTGGTATGATTTCCAATTAGAGGCAGCTGGTAATCGTTGTCTCTAATTGGGGATCATATTTTAAGTACAATTTTTCCACCTGTGTTTTGTGGGATATTGTTTATGTGTCGATGTATGTCATCACTCCATTGTCGTCACGTTTCGTTAAAATAAAGATGTGGAACCCAGATCACGCTGCACGTTGGTCCGAGTATGCTTCCAACGATCGTGACACCCGCTCTCCTTCTCTCTCTCCTTCACCCTCTTCCTCACTCCTTCTCTCTCTCCTTCACCCTCTTCCTCACTCCCTCTCTCCCTCTCCTTCACCCTCTCCCCCACTCCCTCTCCCCTCTCCTTCACCCTCTTCCCCACTCCCTCTCCCCCCCTCTCCCTCTCCTTGACCCTCTTCCCCACTCCTTCTCTCTCTCCTTCACCCTCTTCCTCACTCCCTCTCTCCCTCTCCTTCACCCTCTCCCCCACTCCCTCTCCACTCCTCCCTCTCTCCCTCTCCTTCACCCTCTTCCCCACTCCCTCTCCCCCACTCCCTCTCCTTCACCCTCTTCACCACTCCCTCTCCTTCACCCTCTTCCCCACTCCCTCTCCCCTCTCCCTCTCCTTCACCCTCTTCCCCACTCCCTCTCCTTCACCCTCTTCCCCACTCCCTCTCCCTCTCTCCTTCACCCTCTTCCCCACTCCCTCTCCACTCTCCCTCTCCTTCACAGTCTCTCCAGCTCATTCACCCTCTTCCCCACTCCCTCTCCCTCTCCCCCTCTCCCTCTCCTTCACCCTCTCCCTCTCATTCACTGTCTCTCCAGCTCCTTCACCCTCTCACTCTCTCCCCTCCCTCTCTCCAAATGGTATGCATTAGCCCCTCTAATGTACTGTATATCAAATGACAGATTGCTTTAATTTTATCATATATTCTTCAACAAATCAAATAGAATATCTTATTTTTTTAAGAAATTAATTAAGCTGTTATACTATACTGAACCAAAAATATAAACGCAACATGCAACAATTTCAACTATTTTACTGAGTTACAGTTCATATAAACAAAATCAGTAAATTGAAATATATACACTAGGCCTATGGATTTCACGACTGGGCAGGAGTGCAGCCATGGCTGGGCCAGGGAGGGCATAGGCCCACCAACCGAGGAGCCAGGCCCAGTCAATCAGAATGCGTTTTCTCCAAGAAAGGGCTTTGTCACAGACAAAAAAACTCCTCAGTTTCATCAGCTGTCTGGGTGACTGGTCTCAGACGATCCCGCAGGTGAAGAAGACGGATGTGGAGGTCCTTGGGCTGGTGTGGTTACACGTGGCCTGCGGTTGTGAAGCCGGTTGGACGTATTGCCAAATTCTCCAAAATGACGTTGGAGGCGGCTTATGGTAGAGAAACTAATATTAAATTCTCTGGCAACAGCTCTGGTGGATATTCCTGCAGTCAGCATGCCAATTGCACGTTGCCTCAAAACGTGCGAAATCAAATAAAGTTTTATAGATCACACACACGTGTTTAGCAGATGTTATTGCAGGTGTAGCGAAATGCTTGAGCTCTTAACTCTGACAGTGCAGCAATATCTAAAAAGTAAGATCTACCAATTTCACAACATATACCCAATACCCACCAATCTAAGTAAAGGGATGGAAATAAAAATATATCAATATATGGACAACATCCGTGGCATTGTGTTGTTTGACAAAACTTCACATTTTAGAGTGGACATTTATTATCCCCAGCACAAGTTGCTCCTGTGTAATGATTATGCTGTTTAATCAGCTTATTGATATGCCACACCTGTCAGGTGGATGGATTATGTTGACAAATAAGAAATGTTCACTAACAGATACGTAAACAAATTTGTGATCTTAAATAAGAAAACCTTGACATATAAGTACACCCCCTGGACAGGACACTAGTCCTATCTCCTGTTTATCTAGTGTGAAAGATTGATGTACAGTACATCCCCTGGACAGGACACTAGTCAATCCCCTGTTTCTGTAGTGAGGCAGCTTGATGTACATTACACCCCCTGGATAGGACACTAGTCAATCCCCTGTTTCTGTAGTGAGGCAGCTTGATGTACAGTACACCCACTGGACAAGACACTAGTCAATCCCCTGTTTCTGTAGTGAGGCAGCTTGATGTACAGTACACCCACTGGACAAGACACTAGTCTTTCTCTTGTTTCTGTAGTGGGGCAGCTTGATGTACAGTACACCCCTGGACAAGACACTAGTCGTTCTCTTGTTTCTGTAGTGGTGCTGCTTGATGTACAGTACACCCCCTGGACAGGACACTAGTCTTTCTCTTGTTTCTGTAGTGGGGCAGCTTGATGTACAGTACACCCCCTGGACAGGACACTAGTCTATCTCCTGTTTCTGTAGTGAGGCAGCTTGATGTACAGTAACCCCCTGGAAAGGAGACTAGTCTATCTCCTGTTTCTGTAGTGAGGCAGCTTGATGTACAGTACACCCCCTGGAAAGGACACTAGTCTATCTCCTGTTTCTTAGTGAGGCAGCTTGATGTACAGTACCAGGACACCCCCTGGACAGGACACTAGTCTTTCTCTTGTTTCTGTAGTGAGGCAGCTTGATGTACAGTACACCCCCTGGACACAACGCTAGTCTATCCCAGGCCCTTATTCCCATTCTTCAGTATATCATCAATGGTAAGTGCCAAGCAGAGATGCATCAGGTCCCATTTTTGAGATGACTAGGCCGTGGATCAAACTCCCAACCTTCCAATCTCACTTTAACCACAAGGCTAGTTGAGTGGCAATAGCTTTTTTTCCAATATGATATCCTTAACCAAATCAGTAGAATTGATGGGGATTATAGGGTATCATGCCATTCATGTCAGGTTCCAGGGCAATGAGAATAGCAAAGACCAAGACACAATGAAAGAGAGAGACAGCTGTACAGGGATGGAGTGTGATAGAGAGAGTGTGAGATAGAGACAGGAATAAATAGATAAAGACAGAGAGAGAGAGAGAGAGAGAGAGAGAGAGAGAAAGACAGAGAGAAAGACACAGAGAGAGGAGCAGAGGGATGAGGGATGCCTGGGACCAGATGGTTCAGTGCTCTATGGGGAGACATGACGGAGGACGAGGCAGGAGAGATGGCAGACTGCTGCGTTTTCTCTAGCTAGTGTCCCAAATGGCATCCTATTTGCTTTATAGTGTACTACTTTTGTGGCTACCTTATGGATCCTGGTCAAAGGTTGTGCACAATGTAGGGGACAGGGTACCATTTGGCACGCAGGCTGTGTGACTGGAATTGATGACCCAACCTGGAAAGGACAGGGACAGGGACAGGCCACATGATATGTAACCCATGCTACTAGTAATATACTGTATGTAACCACGACACATAATCTATGCTGTTGGATTCGACATTTTCAACATTGAGATATTTAAGACATGACAGATTAAACGCATAGTAGTAAAAGAGACTGGGTCTCTGTAGAAAGACAGAGAGCTCTGGAATGTGTTGGAATGTGTTGGGTGGACGGGAGCAGAGCACCGTGTTGATACAGGGGAGACAGATGGACATCTGTGGATTAGGTGAAGGAGGGGTTGAGGTCATTAGGTGAGGACAGCGATGTGTTTATACAGGGGAGACAGATGGACATCTGTGGATTAGGTGAAGGAGGGATTGAGGTCAGGAGGTGAGGACAGCGATGTGTTGATACAGGGGAGACAGATGGACATCTGTGGATTAGGTGAAGGAGGGGTTGAGGTCATTAGGTGAGGACAGCGATGTGTTGATACAGGGGAGACAGATGGACATCTGTGGATTAGGTGAAGGAGGGGTTGAGGTCAGGAGGTGAGGACAGCAATGTGTTTATACAGGGGAGACAGATGGACATCTGTGGATTAGGTGAAGGAGGGGTTGAGGTCAGGAGGTGAGGACAGCGATGTGTTGATACAGGGGAGACAGATGGACATCTGTGGATTAGGTGAAGGAGGGAGGTGAGGACAGCGATGTGTTGATACAGGGGAGACAGATGGACATCTGTGGATTAGGTGAAGGAGGGGTTGAGCCCTGGAGGTGAGAACAGGTCACCTGAAGGGAGTAATAAGGGTTTGGTATCTTGTTACTCTTTTCCTGTTAAACCATACGAAGGATTAGAGAGAAGGAGGAGTGTCTTAAGTGGGATATATATATATAGATATGGATGGGAGAAGTGTTGGGTTGTATGAATACAGCTGTACAGAACCTTTGGGAAGAATTAAACTTGGTTAAAGCTTCTCTAGTGTCCATGAGTTATTTACTCTGAAAAATAAGAACCTAACAATGCTAATAGTAACATACGTAGCCAGGATATGCAATCTATGCTAATAGTAACATACAACATCAAGAAAAAGTATGTGAACACTTTGGAATATAAATTGGTCATAACATTTTAGCAGATATTCATCTAAGTCACAACAATAGACAAACACAGTCCGCTTAAACTAATAACACACAAACAATTATACATTTTCATGTCTTTATTGAACACACCGTGTAAACATTCACAGTGCAGGGTGGAAAAAGTATATGAACCCTTGGATTTAAAAACTGGTTGACCCTCCTTTGGTAGCAAACATTTTCTGTACTTGCGGATCAGACCTGCACAACAATCAGTAGGAATTTTGGACCATTCACCTTCACAAAACTGTTTCAGTTCAGCAATATTCTTAGTATGTCTGGTGTGATCCGCTCTCGAGGTCATGCCACAGCCTTTTAAATCGGGTTGAGGTCAGTACTCAGACTGGGTCACTCCAGAAGGCGCATTTTCTTCTGTTGAAGCCATTCAGCTGTTGATTTACTTCTGTGTTTTGGGTCGTTGTCCTGTTGCATCACTCAACATCTGTTGAGCTTCAATTGGCGGACAGAAAGCTTTACATTCTCCTGAAAACTGTCTTGATAAACTTGGGAATTAATTTTTCTGTCGATGAAAGCAAGCTGTCCATGGCCTGAGGCAGCAAAGCAGCCCCAAACCATGATGCTCCCTCCACCATAGTTTACAGTTGGGATGATGTTTAGAGGTTGGTGTGCTGTGCCCATTATTCTCTTCACATAGTGTTGAGTGTTCCTTCCTAACAACTAAATTTTAGTTTAATCCCTGGGTTCGCGCCCAGGCTCTGTCGTAACCGGCCGAGACCGGAAGGTCCGTGGGGCGACGCACAATTGGCCTAGCGTCGTCCGGGTTAGGGAGGGATTGGCCGGTAGGGATCTCCTTGTCTCATCGCGCACCAGCGACTCCTGTGGCCAGGTTGCCAGGTGCACGGTGTAGCCTCCGACACATTGGTGCGGCTGGCTTCCGGGTTGGATGCGCGCTGTGTTAAGAAGCAGTACGGCTGGTTGGGTTGTGTATCGGAGGACGCATGACATTCAGCCTTCGTCTCTCCCGAGCCCGTACGGGAGTTGTAGCAATGAGACAAGATAGTAGCTACTACAACAATTGGATACCACGAAATTGGGGAGAAAAAAAGGGGTAAAATAAAAAAAATAAATAAAAAAAAAAACATTTTGTTTAATCTGTCCACAGAATATTTTGCCAGTAGCGCTGTGGAACATCCAGGTGCTCTTTTGCAAACTTCAGACTTGCAGCAATGTTTTTTGTGGACAGCAGTGGCTTCTTCCGTGGTGTCCTCCCATGAACACCATTCTTGTTTAGTGTTTTTCAAGTGTCGTAGACTCGTAAGAGATGTTAGAGATGTCAGAGATGTTAGCATGTTCCAGAGATTTCTGTAAGTCTTTAGCTGACACTCTAGGATTCTTCTTAACCTCATTGAGCATTCTGCACTGTGCCCTTGCAGTCATCTTTGCAGGACGGCCACTCCTAGGGAGAGTAGCAACAGTGCTGAACTTTCTCCATTTATAGACAATTTGTCTGACTGATGAACATCACGACTTTTAGAGATATTTTTGTAACCCTTTCCAGCTTCATGCAACAATTTGCAATTTTAGGTCTTCTGAGATCTATTTTGTTCGAGGCATGGTTCACATCAGGCAATGCCTATTGTGATTAGCAAACTCACATTTTGTGAGTGTTTTTTATAGGGCAGGGCCGCTCTAACCAACATCTCCAGTCTCATCTCATTGTTTGGACTCCAGGTTAGCTGACTCCTAACTCCAACTATCTTTTGGAAAAGTAAGTAGCCTAGGGGTTCACAATACTTTTTCCAACCTACACTGTGAATGATGTATTCAATATAGACAAAAAACATACATTTGTGTATGTTATTAGTTTAAACACACTGTGTTTTATATTGTTATGTCTAAGATGAAGACCAGGATAAATTATATGACTATTTTATGCAGAAATCCAGGTAATTCCAAAGGGGTTCACATACTTTTCCTTTCCACTGTATGTAACCTATGCTAACAGTAACATATGTCGTCATGCAAAGAGTGATGACTCTAGTATTGACTGTTGATGCATGTTGTATGACCCTAGTCATACAAGTGTTTAAAACCTCTTATGGATGGGGGCAGAATTGAGTAGCTTGGATGAATAAGGTGCCCAGAGTAAACTGCCTGCAACTCAGTCCCAGAAGCTAAGATATGCATATAATTAACGTAGATTTGGATAGGAAACACTCTGAGGTTTCTAACACCTTTTGAATGGTGTCTGTGGGTATAACATAACCCATATGGCATGCAAAAACCTGAGAAAAAAATCCAACCAAGAAGTGGGAAATCTGAGGTTTGTAGTTTTTCAACTCATTGCCTATTGAATATATAGTGTCTATGGGGTCATGTCCTAAGGCGTCCACTAGATGTCAACAGTCTTTAGAACCTTGTTTCAGGTTTCTACTGTGAAGGAGTAGGGAATGAGAGCACTTTCAATCAGGTGTCTGCCATGAGCTGATCACGCGCTCTCCCGTGAAAGGTAGCTGCGTTCCTTTTCATTCCTAAAGACAAAGGAATTGTTCGGTTGGAAGATTATTGAAGATTTATGTTAAAAACATCCTAAAGATTGATTCTATATATCGTTTGACATGTTTCTACGGACTGTAATGGAACTTTTTGACTTTTCGTCTGGACCTAGTGATCGCGTATCATGAATTTGGATTTGTGAACAAAATGCGTGAACAACAAGGAGGTATTTGGACATAAATGATGGACTTTATCGAACAAAACAAACATTTATTGTGAAACTGGGATTCCTGGGAGTGCATTCTGATGAAGATCATCAAAGGTAAGTGAATATTTATAATGCTATTTCTGACTTCTGTTGACTCCACAACATGACAGATATCTGTATGTCTTGTTTTTGTGTCTGAGTGCTGTACTCAGATTATTGCATGGTGTGCTTTCTCCTAAAGTTTTTTAAAAATATGACACAGCGGTTGCATTAAGAAGTGGATCTATAATTCCATTTATAACACTTGTATCTTTTATCAATGTTTATTATGAGTATTTCTGTAAATTGATGTTCCTCTCTGCAAAATGACCGGATGTTTCGGAACTACTGAACATAACGCCCCAATGTAAACTGAGATTTTTGGATATAAATATGAACTTTATCGAACAAAACATACATGTATCTGATGAAGATCATCAAAGGTTAGTGATTCATTTTATCTCTATTTCAGCTTTTTGTGACTGTGTTTTTCTGTGACTAGGTGCTGACCTAACGTAATCGTTTGGTGTGCTTTCGTCGTAAAGCCTTTTTGAAATCGGACACTGTGGTGGGATTAACAACAAGTTTATCTTTACAATGGTGTAAAATACTTGTATGTTTGAGGAATTTTAATTATGAGATTTCTGTTGATTGAATTTGAAGCCCTGCACTTTCACTGGCTGTTGTCATATCGATCCCGGTAGCGGAGTCTAAGCCATTAGAAGTTTTGAGGAAGAAACACGAGCAATGGACATTAGACCGGTGGAAATATGTCCCTTTGGTCTGATAAGTCCAAATTTGAGATTTTTGGTTCCAACCAGCGTGTCTTTGTGAGACGCAGAGTAGGTAAACGAATGATTTTCGTGTTTGTGGTTCCCACGTGAAGCATGGAGGAGGAGGGGTGATGTGTGGGGGTGCTTTGCTGGTGACACTGTCAGTGATTTATTTAGAATTCAAGCCACACTTAATCAGCATGGCCACCACAGTATTCTGCAGCGATATGCCATCCAATCTGGTTTGTGCTTAGTGGGACTATCATCTGTTAATGAACAGGACAATGACCCAACACACCTCCAGCCTGTGTTAAGGCTATCTGACCAAGAATGAGAGTGATGGAGTGCTACATCAGATGATCTGGCCTCCACAATCACCCGACCTCAACCCAATTGAGATGGTTTGGGATAATTTGGACCGCAGAGAGGAAATGGAAAAGCAGCATACAAGTGCTCAGCATATGTGCGAACTCCTTCAAGACTGTTGGAAAAGCATTCCAGGTGAAGCTGGTTGAGAGAATGCCAAGAGTTTACAAAGCTATCACCAAGGCAAAGGGTGGCTACTTTGAAGAATCTCAAATATACTACATGTTTCCAAGTGTTATTTCATAGTTTTTCTACAATGTAGAAAATAGTAAAAATAAAGAAAAACCCTTGAATGAGTAGGTGTGTCCAAACTTTTGACTGGTACTGTATATACTGAAAAAAATATACAGTGCCTTGCGAAAGTATTCGGCCCCCTTGAACTTTGCGACCTTTTGCCACATTTCAGGCTTCAAACATAAAGATATAAAACTGTATTTTTTTTATATCTTTATGTTTGAAGCCTGAAATGTGGCAAAAGGTCGCAAAGTTCAAGGGGGCCGAATACTTTCGCAAGGCACTGTATATATGCAATACGCAAAGTGCTGGGCCCATGTTTCATGAGCTGAAATAAAAGATCCCAGAAAAATTCCACACGTACAAAAATCGTATTTGTTTCTAATGTTTCTAATGTTCTAATGTTTAGTAATTTGTGTACATCCCTGTTAGTGAGCATTTCTCCTTTGCCAAGATAATCCATCCACTTGACAAGTGTGGCATATCAAGATTAAACAGCATGATCATTATACAGGTGCACCTTGTGATGGGGACAATAAAAGGCTAATCTAAAATGTGCAGTTTTGTCACACAACACAATGCCACAGATGTCTCAAGGTTTGAAGGAGCTCACCATTGGCATGCTGACTTCAGAAATGTCCACTAGAGTTGTCAGGGAATTGAATATTCATTTCGCAGACCACATGTAACCACCCCAGCCCAGGACCTTTTGGGGGGAAAATGTATTCTGATTGGCTGGGCCTGGCTCCCCAGTGGGTGGGCCTGGCTCCCAAGTGGGTGGGCTTATGCCCTCACAGGACCACCCATGGCTACAGCCCTGCCCAGTCAGGTGAAATCCAGCTATTAGGGCCTAATGAATTTATTTCAAATGAACAATTTCCTTAAATCAACTGTAACTGAGTAAAATCATTGCAATTGTTGTATTTATATGTTTATTTTTGTTCCCATATACATTTTAGGGACAAGGTATATTTTACATTAGTTCAGCTCCTTCAGCTCCACTCAACCCTCCCATCTATCTCTGAAGAGAATCCAGTCTCAGCCTTCAGCTCTCCTCAACCCCTCCCATCTATCTCTGAACACCATCCAGGCCCAGCCTTCAGCTCCCCTCAACCCCTCCCATCTATCTCTGAAGAGAATCCAGGCCCAGCCTTCAGCTCCCCTCAACCCCTCCCATCTATCTCTGAACACCATCCAGGCCCAGCCTTCAGCTCCCCTCAACCCCTCCCATCTATCTCTGAACACCATCCAGTCCCAGCCTTCAGCTCCCCTCAACCCCTCCCATCTATCTCTGAACACCATCCAGTCCCAGCCTTCAGCTACCCTCAACCCCTCCTATCTATCTCTGAACACCATCCAGGCCCAGCCTTCAGCTCCACTCAAACCCTCCCATCTATCTCTGAACACCATCCAGTCCCTTCATTCAGCTCCACTCAACCCTCCCATCTACCTCTGAACACCATCCAGTCCCAGCCTTCAGCTACCCTAAACCCCTCCCATCTATCTCTGAACACCATCCAGGCCCAGCCTTCAGCTCCCCTCAACCCCTCCCATCTATCTCTGAAGAGAATCCAGTCTCACCCTTTAGCTCCCCTCAACCCCTCCCATCTATCTCTGAACACCATCCAGTCCCACCCTTCAGCTCCACTCAACCCTCCCATCTACATCTGAACACCATCCAGTCCCAGCTTTCAGCTCCCCCAGCCTCAACCCCTCCCATCTATCTCTGAAGAGAATACAGTCTCAGCCTTCAGCTCCCCTCAACCCCTCCCATCTATCTCTGAACACCATTCAGTCCCAGATTTCAGCTCCCCTCAACCCCTCCCATCTATCTCTGAACACCATCCAGTCCCACCCTTCAGCTCCACTCAACCCTCCCATCTACCTCTGAACACCATCCAGTCCCAGCTTTCAGCTCCCCTCAACCCCTCCCATCTATCTCTGAAGAGAATACAGTCTCAGCCTTCAGCTCCCCTCAACCCTCCCATCTATCTCTGAACACCATCCAGTCCCAGCTTTCAGCTCCCCTCAACCCCTCCCATCTATCTCTGAAGAGAATCCAGTCTCAGCCTTCAGCTCCCCTCAACCCCTCCCATCTATCTCTGAAGAGAATCCAGTCTCAGCCTTCAGCTCCCCTCAACCCCTCCCATGTATCTCTGAAGATAATCCAGTCTCAGCTTTCAGCTCCCCTTAACCCCTCCCATCTATCTATGAACACCATCCAGTCCCACCCTTCAGCTACCGTCAAACCCTCCCATCTATCTCTGAAGACCATCCAGTTTTTATTTATATTTGCCATATATTTTTGAACTGTGCTGTGACGTTTCACAAAAGTTCTGAACCTTTCTCTTTTCATAGTTTCTACAGATTGTAAATTAAATATTAATATTTCTACTAAAAGTTGTATTATATTATTGATCGATTGACTATGACTTTTCATGTCACCCAGCAATGCTATTTACAGCGTTAGCTCCAGGTACGTTTTTCCATCCTTCATTCATTTCTGAACCTGCGCCCAGAAACAACCTACATTTGGATAGTACCAAAGGAATGTATTTTGCATTCTGTCCATTTTTTGAGGTCGTTAAATTAAACTGGTATACTTTTTTTATTTATCACAATTTTCTATAACCAATTTAGATTTTTAACGCAGGGCCGACAGTCAAATTCCTTACCTTCTTCCCTTTCCATTTTTAGAAGAGGCAAAGTTTTACCTGGAACCAAAAAGGCTTCTCCTATGGGGGACCGATCAGAAAAACTTTACACTTTGCATTTTATAAATGCTTTTTCAAAAGCAATGTTTACTGTGTGAAAAGAAAAGGAATTACAATCAGCATATTGATTGAAAAGAAGCCTTCCCACTACACAAGAGAGGTATTGTCTTTTAAACAACCCCCGAAAACATGGTTGCCAGGGTGTTGGATTAGTCCCTAAAGCTTTGTGTCTAATGTGCTTGGATGTATATATTACCTTATTTACACTCTCTCTACAGGTACACTTTACCTTCTCTGTCGTTGTCATCAACACTCTAATCACCGAGCCTGTGTAATGTGTAATCACACCACCATGTTACACATAAGAAACCTTTCGCAAGTAAACGTGACACATTCTAGACGTATTTAACGTGTAAACTGTGCAGTCCATTTTAAATATGTGTTATCTCTTGCTAGCACGTTCCAAATACAATGGGTATGGTGATCAGAAAGCATGCGCCATAGCAGGGTTGGCCAGTCAACTATCTCAGTCAATTCAGGAAGTGATGTGAATTAAACAATAGCTTCTACATTTCAGTTTATTGAGAAGTCATTGAAAATAAATGCTCTTTTTTTTCAATTATTATTGTTTCAGTTTAGTTCCCAAATTGACTGGTTTCAATTTAAATGATGTCTTGACCCTGATCCATAGTAATGCAGTTTCATGAGTCACCTCAACGAGACTATATTCCTGCCACTCAATTATACTGTCATATTCTGCTCCCCTTGTCTCTCCCATGTGAAGGTTGGGAGTGAATTTCTAAAAGTTCTGATGAATATCTAGCTGGAAGAAGCTCATCAGCTTTTCCCTCACATCCTCCTCCCCTCTCTTCGTCTCTCCTCTCCTCTCTCATCTATCTGTTCTCCTCTCGCCTCGCCTCTCCTCGCCTCTCCTCTCCTCTCCTCTCCTCTCCTCTCCTCTCCTCTCCTCTCCTATTTTTCCTTGTCTCTCTTCTCCTCCAGCCTTCAAGAAATGGGAACAAGGTCATAGCAAAAAGTAGTAGAAGATTAATTTGGTCTTACCTCTGATAAATTATGAGACTTAGCCTGTTGGAGAGAAAACATTATTTGGTGAGTATGTCTGTCCCAGTGTACCTCAAAGGGGTTGAGGTACAGAGCCTTGTAATGAGACCACATATTCCCCATGAAATTAGAATTTACACATTCATTTCTGGAGGAATTTATTTTGCACGGAGACCTTTTCTGATTAAGAAAAGCACAGTTAATATGTGGCCAGTGTCATTCCAATGGTAGCCTGAAGAATACTGCAATTCCTAGTGCTTTCTTGTTACTCCAACATGTAGGAAGGGTATACAATGGGTCGTAGCTTCTAAAACAAAATGGTGATGTTTTCCTGTAATGGTACTAAGATACAGCCCATAATGTCGTAGTGATTGTGCGATCCCAGTAGGTGACTGCGTTCTCATATTACCAGCGTTATGATGTGCTGTAACAGTAAGAGGGGAAATCAATGACAAGAACATAGCTCCTGATCAGCTCTGGTGGTGTTTACGGCTGTGTGTGTGTGTGTGTGTGTGTGTGTGTGTGTGTGTGTGTGTGTGTGTGTGTGTGTGTGTGTGTGTGTGTGTGTGTGTGTGTGTGTGTGTGTGTGTGTGTGTGTGTGTGCGTTTACAACATCACCACATTACTCTGAAATCTGAACACATTGAAACAGCCTGAGGTTATCCAAGTTATAATTGAACACGTGGGTTATTCTTCCCAGTCATTCTTCTACACGTGTTGTGCTGTAATAAGACTACTGTAGAGGCTTTGATAAACAGTACTGTTGATAATCAATACTGTTGAGAATCAATACTGTTGATAATCAAGACTTTTCATTAGATTGTTGAGTTGGATGTTTTTCCAGAGATTGTCTTGCTAGTAGCCATGCACAGTGGTAAGACAGATAGCATTTTCAGTGTTAAGACAAATAGCATTTTCAGTGTTAAGACAGATAGCATTTGCAGTGTTAAGACAGATAGCATTTTCAGTGTTAAGACAGATAGCATTTGCAGTGTTAAGACAGACAGCATTTGCAGTGTTAAGACAGATAGCATTTGCAGTGTTAAGACAAATAGCATTTTCAGTGTTAAGACAGAGATAGCATTTGAAAAACAGAGTAAAGCTTGTGAGAGGACATATCCATTGATATAGGGCGTGTCTCAAATGCATAGCATTCTATTCCCTATAATATTGTAGTGCACTACTTTTGACCAGGACTCTGGTTTAAAGTAGTGCACTACATGGGGAATAGGGTGCCAGTTGGGACAAACACATTTAGGTTCTGTATGACCAGGAGCATTCCTTGTGGGTGTCGTACGTGACTACTCCAACGTCTTCCTTCTTATGCTCGTTTACAACATGGTCTCATTTGAATGATGTCAAAATAGTGACATTCAACCATTGTGGGTATACTGCATGTCCCCTGTGCTGCAGGGTGGAAAAGTCAAACATTATTTTGAGTGATTCAATTGAGTGAACCTTTGGATGAATCCTTGAATAAAGGAAAACATATGAGTGCTTGATACCAACTACGCGTCTTCATGTTTTTGACAAACACAACACAATAATACATTCTGCCTGTGGCGTAATCCTACTTCGACCAAAATGGAAAATCAATTTCCATAATTTCCCTAGATACTAAAACGAAAACAAGGAAACACATCTGAGTAATTGATACCCAACTATCCTATACATCATCAGTTTTTGATGTTACAAATGAAACGTAATACATTATAATGCCTGTTAGTGATAACTGGACTGTGAAAACTGTGAAATCCATAAAAACAAGTTTTTGGTGATAACGCAGATAAACGAATAGTGTGTTTATGAGTGTCACCCTGCACCCTGTGTTCCATTTGAATGAGAAAATGCACTTCCAAAAATAGATAAGCATACATACAACTTAACACCCCCTGAATGGCACCCTATTCCCTATTTAGCACACTACTTTTTCACCGGGATCCCAGTCAAATGTAGACCACTATGTATGGAATAGTTTGCAATTTGTGACAGAGATCCACCCGATGTGTTCGAGGAGTCCCAGTTATTAGGAGTGAGGAGTTCATTTGTACCTCTTCATACTTGCTCTCTCTCTGTCCAACTTTGTGAAGCAAAGATGGTCGACTGTAGATTCTCCAAGAGCAGATAAGGGTCATCCATTTTAAACTCTCTCAGCGGAGTGTAATCATTCAGATAGCAACGGTTGAACTAAAAACTACATTCTGGAACATTATTCACAAAGCGTCTCGTTGTAACGGTGCTGATCTAGGATCAGGGCCCTTGTGTTCATGTAATCTTACTATCAGGAAGAGGAACTGCTGTATAAGCAACAGCTAATTGGTATCCTGATGAAATCACTTTTGTGACATCTGCTGATGTAAAAAGGGCTTTATAAATAAATTTGATTGATTGAATTGAATTCGTTATGATCTAAAAAATGGTCAAAACTGATCCTAGATGAGGACGCCAACTCACAGATAGTTTTTTAATACCAGCCTTGTACTATAATTCGGAGACGGTTTGTGAACCCTGATGTGGTGAAACTTACTGTTTGGATCGACGTTTTCACACAGTTCCGTCTTGGCCTCTCCATTGGGCCTGTCACTGGTCTTGTGTGAGAGGCGTGTGGTCAGGGACGCGGCCGTCACCACCGCCTTGAAGCTCCTCTTCCTCTTCTGGACATTAAGCTCCGGGTGGAAGATAATGACGTAGACTTTAGGAATGTAGAGCATCCCTAAGGCCACTGAGGCACTGAGATTCATAGAGATACAGAGGGTGGTGGTCTGGATGTACAACTGGAGAGAGAGAGAGAGAGAGAGAGAGAGAGAGAGAGAGAGAGAGAGGGAGAGAGGGAGGGAGAGGGAGAGAGGGAGGGAGAGAGAGAGAGAGAGAGAGGGAGAGAGAGAGAGAGACAGTTGTGTTATCAAAGGCACTGAGATTCATAGAGATACAGAGGGTGGTCATCTGGATGTACAGCTGGAGAATGAGAGAAACAGAGAGAAAGAGAGAAAGAGGGAGAGAATATCAGAGAGAGAGAGAAAGAGAGAGAGAGAGAAACAGAGAGAGAGAGAGAAACAGAGAGAGAAAGAGAGAGAGAGAGAAACAGAAAGAGAGAGAGCGCGAGAGAGAGAGCGAGAGAGAGAGAGAGAAACAGAGTGACTTTTTGACTTTTTGTCTTTCTTTAATGATACATCCTAATTTCATTAAAACCTCACTGCCGTCTACACCACAATACAAAACAACACCACACCACACATCACAATAACCAAAAACCTCTACAACTGTATATCCAACCCATCTTCCCAAACTGTATTGACCTTCCCCCGACACACCATATCTCCTGAAACATCTCCACAGTTTTTATCGTTTTATAGAACTCAAATTCCAACCTATGGCGTACAGAGACCATTACAATAATTGTAAAATTGTTATCCCCCACCTTTGACCCTGTTCCTCCTTGTTATTAAATTGCCAACTTTGGCTGAGCAAACAGAACATTCAACAACACACAACAACACGCCTTTTCCTTATTTGAATACCTGTACCCCGTTATAAACATCCAGACAGTACACTCCACCCCCAGGCTCTCACACAGACATTCCAACAAAGACATTAATGGCCTTAACCTGGCGCACACAGAAAACACAAAAACCACAGTTTCACTCATGACACAGAAAGGACACCCCTGTCCGACTCCCGCGTCAACCCGTGCCAATCAGCTGTTAGTGGCCAGGGATCCATGTAGAACCTTCTATCGGAGGTCCCGTGACCTCTTGGTACTGGGGGTTTGCCCCCTGCATCTAAAACCCACCCTACTCTCCGCCCCACATACCCCCTGACACTGATGTGCCTTCACTCCAGTTAGGCTCCTTATCTTCCTCACCTTAATGCAGAGGTTGTAGTGGGCTTTACCTCCCACCACCTCAAACTCCCCCAGGCTCAGAGTGCTAAAATCTAACAAGTCCTCCAGACCAACTTGCCAGTCCCCAGTCTGTGCCATCACCTGCAATGGTGGAAATAATGGTGGCCCCTTCCCCATTGGCCGCTCCAACACCCTCCTTACCGGCTCAGACAGGACCTCCTGGACCTCCTCCAGGAATCTCTCCAGCAGCCTAAGAAATGTTAATCCTGTTTGTTGTGCCAAGACTTCCAGGGTTTTCCACCCCTCCTCCCCCTACAGCCGCAGGTCACCCAGCCTTAGTAATCCCGCTGTCATCAGTCCCCTCTGTAGGCTGACCGACTGAACTGATCTCAAAAGGATGTCTGGTTTGTGGAAGATAGGCTCTTCCCACACCACACTCACACACACAGCCCAGGCTCCACACCCCCTTCTCATGTGGGCCTTACAGCTGACAGGCGATCTCCAGCCTCATGAGGAACAGCTGCCGGTCCAACCCTAATCCACCAGCTCTCCTCAGCAGCTCGCATGTTGGTTCCGTTCAGCCGACATCAGTATGGTACAGCAGTCTCTGCACTACCTCGGGGTGGCAGGTAGCCTAGTGGTTAAAGTGTTGGACTAGTAACCGGAAGGCTGCAAGATCGAACACCCGAGCTGCTAAGGTAAAAATCTGTCGTTCTGCCCCTGAACAAGGCAGTTAACCCTAGGCTGTCATTGAAAATAATAATTTGATCTTAACAACTGACTTGCCTGGTTAAATAAAGGTTAAAAAAAAAATGTCGGAATGCAGCCAACCTGCTCTCCAGTTCCACCAGGCCCTGTCCTCCTTTGTGGACAGACATATACGACACTGCTGGCCAAAACCAGAAAAAATCCACCAGCTTGCGTTGCTGGTCTGCAAGCAGCACAGACCAGCAACACTGGGGGGTTGAGGACAGTCAATTTATGCCACATGGAGGATGCTGCCAGGTTGTTGACTATCATCACCCACCCTCTATATGACACATGGGACAGGAGCCGCCTCCACTTGGCCAGTCTTAAGACCACTGACTGTGACAGCCCCTCACAGTCCTTCCTGACCCAACTCTCCGAGCCCGGGTACACCCCCAAAATGTTAAGCACTTCACAACCTCACTGCAAACCCCCTGGAAGCAGAGGGGAGGGAGACCCTATCCCTCCACGCCCCACATAACAGAGCTTTGCTCTTGCCCCAGTTCACATTAGCTGACGAAGCTAAGGTGAACTAGTCTCTAGTGCCTGCATATCCTGCCTATTCCTGGGCATCACAGAAACATCATCTGCATACGCCAACACTGCTATGCCTGTCAACACACCCATGCCTGTCCAGCACACTCCCTGCATATTTCCTGCGTAGCAGGCCCAAAAAAGGCATAACGGCTAGTGTATATAACTGCCCCGATAGAAGGCATCCTTGTCTAATGCCCTACATCACCCAGACTGGCCTACTGGGCCCCCCTCCTACCCTGACAATACATACCTACATACATGTATGCCCCAACATCTTCACACAGGCCAAAAACCTTTCCCCAAACCCAATACTCTCCCTGGTGAAATAGACATGGTTATGTGGTGATTCGAAAAAACCACTGGGAGAATGTTAGCACCCAACAGCCTATTGCTCTGATTCCTGGGCATGTAAAACCGATCGAGTCGGGCTGCACTCAGCCTAGCACCAAAGACCTTCACCCATGTATACTGTCTGGTGTTGGGCTGCTCTCACCCTAGCCCCAAAGACCTTCAACCATGTATACTGTCTGGTGTTGGGCTGCACTCACCCTAGCCCCAAAGACCTTCAACCATGTATACAGTCTTGTGTTGGGATGTCTAGTTATTCAAACATCCACTAGGTCAAACTGATTAAGCGTAGGGATTGACTGGTGAACTACCTGGTTGGGCAGGCAAACATTTCAAAATGGAAGATGAGGAAACATGAGATGCTGGGGGAAACGGGATGTAGAGACCCCAGATTAATGATGTCCCTTACCACCCCCACTGAGCCTGAATGAGGCTCCTCCCCATTTCTGTCTTTTGTCAAATCCATCGTACAGTTCCAGAAACAACACCTGTACATTTTTTGTTTACATATTAACCCAACAGAGTCTTCTTTCCTGCATCTCTGGCACCAAAGTGAGCCTACCCGAAGAGCCTGCATAAGAAGTGGGAGAAAATCCAGCAAAGATAGAGACCAATAGCAAAGCTCAAACATTTCCCAGTGCCAGAAAAAAACGATTAATTTAAACAGCGTCTGAAGGACCCTTACGCATTGTTATGACCCACGTCCTCAACCTAAAATGTTTCCTGTTGTGTTGTACTGATCTTACAAACTTTCCTGGATTGCAAAAAAAAGCTTCAAGATTAAACCTTCTTTTTCCTTTTAGTCTCATTCAGGAACCTCAACAATACTTTGACCCCTCTGCCTGACTGGCTGTCAGCTCTGTACCCATTGAGGAGGAGTCTGAAAATAAAGCCTCTTCATCATCCTCTTCCTCAGACTTACCTTCCTCCTCCTCGTCTCCATCTCCCATCCTGACCTTTTCTCCAGCCTCATCTACACCACCGCCGCACCTCTCTGATTCAGGTTAAATGCAGAAGACACATTTAATTGAATGCATTCAGTTGTATACCTTTCCCATCTCTAGCATGACTAGGCCCAACCTCCTCTACAACACCATCTATAGCATGACAAGACCCAGCCTCATCTACACCACCATCTGTAGCATTACTAGACCCAGCCTCATCTACACCACCCTCCATAGCCTGACTAGGCCCAGCCTTAGCTGCAGCACCATCTACAGCATGACTAGACCTAGCCTCTGCAGCCTCTGCAGCCTGCGCCGCCCTCAGAGTGGCGCAGCTGTCTAAGGTACTCCATCTCAGTGCAAGAGGTGTCCTTGGTTTGAATCCAGGATGCATCACATGTGTCCGTGACTGAGAGTCCCATAGGGCGGCCCACAATTTGCCAAGCGTCATCGGGGTAGGCCGTCATTGTAAATTAAAATGTGTTCTTAACTGACTTGCCTGGTTAAAAAAATATATATAAATGACAGCCTGTATGTGGGCACACAGCCTCAGCTACACCACCATCCATAACATGACTAGACCCAGCCTCATCTACCCCACCATCCGTAACATGACTAGGCCCAGCCTCATCTACACCACCATCCATAACATGACTAGGCCCAGCCTCATCTACACCACCATCCATAACATGACTAGGCCCAGCCTCTGCTGCCTGCGTCTCATTGACCTCGATTTCCCCCACTGCCGCTTGTACTCTCACCTTGTCTACAGCCTTTATGTGGGCACACAAAGCTCTTATGTCCCAAATCCCAACACTCAAAGCACCGCAGACTGTCTGTGCAGCCAAACCCCACATAGAGCCCCTCCCCGAGCCTCACTTTAAAATGCACAATTAACTGTCGCTCATTGTTTTTTAGAAACCTGAACGCTTGCCTCCGGAAAGAAACAAAATGCTTAACGGCATCTTCCTGAAAACCTGCCCACAGTACACGAAAACCGCCAGAAAACTTACCAAAACCTCTCATCTTTTTCTGGATTTGATCGTCTGTAATAAACAGAGGCAGTTTTGCAACTACCACCACTGTCGAAGGAGTCGAAAGAGGAGAAATTGGGACCAACACGTCCCTTACAAATATTCCACTTTGTTAATTCTGGAGGCGGAATGTATAAATTCAGCTCCTACCTGTTCGCCGACCTTAACTCCATTCTCAGGAACACACCTGAATCTACGCCGTGACAACAGCGTCTCCTCCGCGCTAGGCTTGAGAAGCCATCTTGCACACCACACCGTTCAAACCCCAGGAAACTATAAGTCTGTCCTCTTCCTCCGTAACCTTCAATAAAAACAGTGGGTAGCGCTAAACTAACAGTGCGTTAACACTCCACCACAAAGAAAGAGAGAGAGAGAGAGAGAGAGAGAGAGAGAGAGAGAGAGATAGAGATAGAGAGAGAGAGAGAGAGAGAGAGAGAGAGAGAGAGAGAGAGAGAGAGAGAGAGAGAGAGAGAGAGAGAGAGAGAGAGAGAGAGAGAGAGAGAGAGGGGGTGTAGAGTGACACTAGTTACTGCAGTGAAACAGGAATGACTTGGCCAGTGATCTAACTCCAATCGCAGGGTGGACATTAACCACAAGGTCACTAAATTGGTCTGCATGGAGGTGGTGGACCCATGGAATTACAATTACAGCAGCAGACATTCCAAATCAAGAAAATCCATTTGTATGTCTGTGATTACTTTACAGCGATAAGTGTAGGATGGTGGTGGTGGTTGGTATTTGTATTTATTATGGATCCCCATTAGCGGCTTCCAAATCAGAAGCTACTCTTCCTGGGGTCCAGCAAAATTAAGGCAGTTTATACAATTTTAAAACAATACAATATATTCACAGATTTCACAACACGATATGCCCTCGGGCCACTACTCTACCACTACCACATATTTACAGTGCTAAATCCATGTGTATGTATAGTGCGTATGTTATCGTGTGTGTGTGTGTGTGTGTGTGTGTGTGTGTGTGTGTGTGTGTGTCTGTGCCAATGTTTGTGTGTTGCTCCACAGTCCCCGCTGTTCCATAAGGTGTTTTTTTAATCTGTTTTTAAAATCGAATTTTACTGCTTGCATCAGTTACCTGATGTAGAATAGATAAAAATAATCCATGAAGTAATGGCTCTATGTAGTACTGTGGAATAGAGTTCCATGTAGTCATGGCTCTAAGTAGTACTGTGGAATAGAGTTCCATGTAGTCATGGCTCTATGTAGTACTGTGGAATAGAGTTCCATGTAGTCATGGCTCTATGTAGTACTGTGGAATAGAGTTCCATGTAGTCATGTCTCTATGTAGTACTGTGGAATAGAGTTCCATGTAGTCATGGCTCTATGTAGTACTGTGGAATAGAGTTCCATGTAGTCATGGCTCTATGTAGTACTGTGGAATAGAGTTCCATGTAGTCATGGCTCTATGTAGTACTGTGGAATAGAGTTCCATGTAGTCATGGCTCTATGTAGTACTGTGGAATAGAGTTCCATGTAGTCATGGCTCTATGTAGTACTGTGGAATAGAGTTCCATGTAGTCATGGCTCTATGTAGTACTGTGGAATAGAGTTCCATGTAGTCATGGCTCTATGTAGTACTGTGGAATAGAGTTCCATGTAGTCATGTCTCTATGTAGTACTGTGGAATAGAGTTCCATGTAGTCATGGCTCTATGTAGTACTGTGCGCCTCCCATAGTCTGTTCTGGACTTGGGGACTGCGAAGAGACCTCTGGTGGCATGTCTAGCTTCGTTTCTCTGTAAATGTTTAATGTGCTGTGTCTGCTGCAGCCAGAGTTGGGGAGTAACAGATGACATTTAAAGTAACCCAGGCTGCAGCATACAGCCACGGCCAGGAGACCAGCAGTATTAGTCATGACCCAGGCTGCAGCATACAGCCACGGCCAGTAGACCAGCAGTATTAGTCATGACCCAGGCTGCAGCATACAGCCACTGCCAGTAGACCAGCAGTATTAGTCATGACCCAAGCTTCCAGCCCTACTGGCTCCCTGCTGTGTCAAAGCTGAATGTATAAGCAGATTGACCAGGTCGATTATAGGGTTTCTAGGGGTTGGTCTCAGGTTCACCGTCTGCAATCTCAAATGGCACCCTATTCCCTACATAGTGCACTACTTTAGACCAGAGCCATATGGCACCCTATTCCCTAAATAGTGCACTACTTTAGACCAGAGCCATATGGCACCCTATTCCCTAAATAGTGCACTACTTTAGACCAGAGCCATATGGCACCCTATTCCCTACATAGTGCACTACTAAATAGTGCACTACTTTAGACCAGAGCCATATGGCACCCTATTCCCTACACTACTTTAGTGCACTACTTAGTGCACTACTTTAGACCAGAGCCATATGGCACCCTATTCCCTAAATAGTGCACTACTTTAGACCAGAGCCATATGACACCCTATTCCCTACATAGTGCACTACTTTAGACCAGAGCCATATGGCACCCTATTCCCTAAATAGTGCACTACTTTAGACCAGAGCCATATGGCACCCTATTCCCTAAATAGTGCACTACTTTAGACCAGAGCCTCTAAAGTATTCCACTCTTTAAGGAATAGGGTGTCATTTGGGAGGTAACCATACGCCTCATATAATTTTGTTGGGTCTCCTAGCATCTCACAGCTCCACATTCGAATGGCGCAAGAAGTCACAGGTTGAATCACACCGAGAGGACGTGCAAAGATGTTTTATTAGAAGCCAGATGGTGAATCACCAAAGTACTAACTCTGTGGAGACACGTCTAACTGTCACTTTAGTTTGTCCGAGTGCAAATCCATGGGGAGATGACAAGAAGAAGCATTGAGGTGATCTGTAAACTGAAGACACAAGAGAGAGAATGGTGAGCCTACCTATTAATTCCATACACGGCCTCAGCGGTATATAGAAAACATAAAAGTACAGACTTGCTCATGTACAGGTATACTGTACACTACATCTTATTGACATTACTGGTCTCTCTATGGTAATCGTTTACTTCAAAACCACTGAAGAAATTAATTCCATGTTTATGTAGACATAGCAACATTATCTAAAGTCTTCATAATCCATAAATTAACAATACAATAAGAAACCAGCTCTTCTGTTCCATATTTCGAACTGAAATACTATGTGAGATAAATGTCCGGGAAAGTTATATATCTGTCTGACGAGCAGTGATAAGATGATACTTGAGATTGCACGTTGTGTGAAAACTTGCCAGAAGGAGACCTTTAGCTTTTAATTGGGTATGATCTTATCGTAGCACTCCATCTTTAAATCAAGTGTGTTTTCTACTTTCATGTTACCAGAACAGGTCTGAAGCAGACTGGGCAGCTGCAGTGTAAGAATGATCTGAGGCATGTTTTAATAGTGTTTAGTATTGAAAACCATTGTTAGTGTTTTGTGTTGAATTCATATGATTGGATGCCGGTTTGGCATAACAGTAAGATTGGATGCTGGCTCTGCATAACAATGAGATTGGATGCCAGCTCTGCATAACAATGAGATTGGATGCTGGCTCTGCATAACAATGAGATTGGATGCCAGCTCTGCATAACAATGAGATTGGATGCCAGCTCTGCATAACAATGAGATTGGATGCCAGCTCTGCATAACAATGAGATTGGATGCTGGCTCTGCATTACAATGAGATTGGATGCCAGCTCTGCATAACCATACGATTGGATGCCAGCTCTGCATAACAATGAGATTGGACACCGGCTTGGCATAACAATACGATTGGATGCCAGCTCTGCATAACAATATGCTGGCTCTGCATAACAATGAGATTGGATGCTGGCTTGGCATAACAATGAGATTGGACGCGGGCTTGGCATAACAATACGATTGGATGCCAGCTCTGCATAACAATGAGTTTGGATGCTGGCTCTGCATGACAATGAGATTTGATGCCGGTTTGGCATAACAAGGAGATTGGATGCCGGCTCTGCATAACAATGAGATTCAATGCTGGCTCGGCATAACAAATGAGATCGGATGCTGGCTTGGCATAACAGATCAGAGGAGTTGATGCAACAGCAGACTTTTTGACCAGACTACAAGATTGTGTACATGGTACTGCAATTATTTAGCTACCTTTAAATTGAAGTCCCATCTCTTGAGTCACACTTAAATCTGTAAACATGCTACCAACACTTTGAACTTGTCACGACTTCCGCCGTAGTCGGTCCCTCTCCTTGTTCGGGCGGCTTTCGGCGGTCGACGTCACCGGCCTTCTTGCCATCGCCGATCCACTTTTCATTTTCCATTTGTTTTGTCTTTGTTTTACACACCTGGTTTCAATTCCCCAATTACATGTTCATTATTTAACCCTCTGTTTTCCCCTTGGTGTTTGTGCATGTTTGTTCATTGTAAGTTCGGTCCGTTGTTTGTGGGCCTGGTGTTACTTACGTATTTTGACATTTAGAGTGAAGTTCCTTGTGTTACTCATCTCTGCTGTCCTGCGCCTGACTCCTCTGCACCAGCTACACCCAGATATTTACAGAACTGTATTGCACTCACAACTTCCTGTTACATCAAATGGCACACTCATTCCGTGTTTCAGATTATCTCAAATATCACACTTTTTTTAACTTGACGGTTCAGAGGTGAGTAAGTGTGAAAAGCGATTTGATGGAAGTAGTTCACCATTGTTAGGCCAGTTTGTTCTTCATGTGTACTGATTAAAACATTTACTTGTTTTTAAAGAGTATTGTGTTTGTTGTTGTCTTCTCTGTGGGGTATTGGGTTGTATGTGAATGTGTGTGTGTGTGTGTGTGTGTGTGTGTGTGTGTGTGTGTGTGTGTGTGTGTGTGCAGGTGGTAAATACTGGAACGTTAATTAGACTTTCTACAGGACATGTAAAACAGACACACCACTAATTACAGGTTTTTGGAGCAGAGACAAGCTTCAACCAAAGTCAGCTTCAAGATTTACAATTATTACACAGTCATTTTAATGTCCCAAAGAATCATGGCTTTGAGGTGATCTGTAACATTTGTTTCTGGTCCGATAATCATATGGTTGTTGTTATAGTCTGTTGATCCTTCTTTGGAATTGTCTCTACAGCGTAATTGTCACGACCTGGCCTTAGAGAGCCTTTTTATGTCTCTATTTGGTTTGGTCAGGATGTTTTTCTATGATTTTGTATTTCTCTGTTTGGCCGGGTATGGTTCTCAATCAGGGACAGCTGTCTATCGTTGTCTCTGATTGGGAACCATACTTAGGTAGCCCTTTTCCCTCCTATCTTTGTGGGAAGTTGTCTTTGTGGCACATTGCCCTTCAGCGTCAAGGTTGTTTTTGTATTGTTTATTGTTTTTGTCGGGCGTCATCCTAAATAAAATGAATATGTACGCTCACCACGCTGCGCTTTGGTCTAGTTCTTTCGACGGCCGTGACAGTAATTGGTATTTCAAATGTGAATAGAAAACATTTAATTCACAACGTGGTTTGGTCATATTTCTCTGCATACTTTTCGTTGAAGCTTGCAAATTGTTGTATGCTTCAAAATATGTACAAACGGAGTACGCATTAGAGAAGTGACGGCCGTCCGTGCTCAATTTGGCATACTTTGATTGGGACTCATACTCCGGACCCTCCAGTGCTACAATTTGCGTGCTCAGAGCAGGGTAGTATGCATTTTGAGACACACCCATAGTCCCTAATATAATGATTGTGGATGTACTGTGTAGAGTAATAGAAAACAGGCGTGGATTATGGAATTCAATGCAGTTAGATGTAGAGATGATTCATCTATACTGACTGTTCCTGCCTCATGTCATGTAGGATGCTGTTAAGTTGCCTATGATGCTGTTAGCTAACATAATATCAGTTTACACATCTGAATCATGGAGCTGCATGCAGGGATTTCAATATACCATATTGCATACAATATGTTATTTAATACAGATTACTTGTTAGATATTACTGCATGGTCGGAACTAGAAGCACAAGCATTTCACTACACTCACATATTAACATCTGCTAACCATGTGTATGTGACAAATAAAATTTAATTTGTTTTGATTTTATCATCTAAACTGGGGCGTCTGCTGCATCATCTATCCATATCCAATTAGTTACACCATCAATCCATTTCCTGTTAGTTACATCAATCCATATTCTGTTAGTTACATCATTAATCCATATCCTGTTTAATTACATTATCAATCCAGATCCTGTTAGTTACACCATCACTCCATATGCTGTTAGTTACATCATCACTCCATATGCTGTTAGTTACATCATCACTCCATATCCTGTTAGTTACATCATCAATTCATATCCTGTTAGTTACATCATCAATCCATATCCTGTTAGTTACATCATCAAGCCATATTATGTTAGTTACATCATCAATCTATTTCCTGTTAGTTACATCATCAATCCATATCCTGTTAGTTACATCATCAATCCATATCCTGTTAGTTACATCATCAATCCAATATCCTGTTAGCTACATCATCATCCATATCCCGTTAGTTACATCATCATCCATATCTTGTTAGTTACATCATCAATCCATATCCTGTTAGTTACATAATCAATCCATATACTGTTAGTTACATCATCATCCATATCCTGTTAGTTACATCATCAATCCATATCCTGTTAGTTACATCATCAATCCATATCCTGTTAGTTACATCATCATCCATATCCTGTTAGTTACATCATCAATCCATATCCTGTTAGTTACTGTACATCATCAATCCATATCCTGTTAGTTACTGTACATCATCAATCCATATCATGTTAGTTACTGTACATCATCAATCCATATCATGTTAGTTACATCAACCCATATCCTGTTAGTTCAAACTTGGATAGTGCTGTAATTGTTTGAGACACAAACTGGGATGTCAACGCTTATTCATAAAATATGAACAAGATTAGTGAAGTGATTAACTATGACAACATTGTATCAGTTTAGGAGATGTGTGCTTGGTCATAAATCCATATCTTAGACAGTTGTTACAATGTGTATATTTGCAGTCTGTGACACATGATCACACACACACACACACACACAAACACACGATCTCACCTTTCATTGTATGATGTACTGTTTAGACAAGGTACAGTACAATGAAGCACACTTTGGAGATATTTATTTTTGTTCTAAATATGTTAGTGTTTTACACAATCTGTCTTGATTTTGTTTCCAAGTATGAACATATTGCAACAATCTGTCTATATTTTGTTCGAAAAAAGTATATAAACCCTCCGTTATTGTGTTTTTGTTCTGTCCTAATATGTCCATATGATATATTCAGGTACATTGGGGTTCCTAATATGTCCATATGATATATTCAGGTACATTGGGGTTCCTAATATGTCCATATGATATATTCAGGTACATTGGGGTTCCTAATATGTCCATATGATATATTCAGGTACATTGGGGTTCCTAATATGTCCATATGATATATTCAGGTACATTGGGGTTCCAAATATGGCAGGGTAGCCTAGTGGTTAGAGCTGACAAGGTACACATCTGTTGTTCTGCCCCTGCGCAGGCAGTTAACCCACTGTTCCTAGGCCGTCATTGAAAATAAGAATGTGTTCTTAACTGACTTGCCTAGTAAAATAAATTAAACATTATATATTCAGGTCCATTGGGGTTCCTAATATGTCCATATGGTATGTTCAGGTACATTGGGGTTCCTAATATGTCTATATGGTATATTAATTAAACTATGCATTGGGTTACTTAATGTGTACTATGTCCATATAGCATAATTGAACTATATTATGGGGTCCTTAATGTGTACTATGTCCATATAGCATAATTCAACTATATTATGGGGTCCTTAATGTGTACTATGTCCATATAGCACAATTCAACTATATTTTGGGGTCCAACTGTCTGTTACATAAGCTTTCTTTCTGCAACCGTGTAAGATGGTGCCCAGACTATTGTTTTCTTTGTTCATTTCTCTGCGTTGTTTGAAACTTATTTTCTTACTATTTTTGTAAATAATGTTGCCGCTACCGTCTCTTATAACCGAAAATAACTTCTAGACCTTAGGACTGTGATTAGTCACCACGGGCTAGTAGAATCCTTTTTCTTCTTTCACAACTCTGACGAGCCCGAGGCTGAGGATATACAGCTCCCTCGGGATCAGGCCCCGACCCCCGTGATCTGCGTGAAGAGGAGGCGGAGAAAGAGAGGCCGGAGGGCGGGCTGCCTTCTGAGGAAACGGAGGAGATCGAATAAACCCCCAACTTCCCTCAATTCTGCTAGCAAACATGCAATCTTTGGACAATAAAATGGACAAGTTATTGGGAAGATTAAACTACCAACGGGACATTGAAAACTGTGACATCTTATGCTTCACGGAGTCGTGGCTGAACGACGACAATATGAACATACAGCTGGATGGTTATACGATGTACCGGCAGGATAGAACAGTGGCGTCTGGTAAGACAAGGAACGGCGGTCTTTGTATTTTTGTAAACAACTGCTGGTGCCGACCACATTACCTACCGAGAGACTTTTCATCTATATTCTTTGTAGCTGTTTTACACACCACCACAGGCAGAGGCTGGCACTAAGATAGCATTGAATTACCTGTATTCTGCCATAAGCAAACAAGAAAATGCTCACCCAGAGGTGGCACTCCTAGTAGCCGGGGACTTTAATACAGGGAAACTTAAATCAGTTTTACCTAATTTCAATCAGCATGTTAAATGTGCAACCAGAGGGAAAAGAACTCTGGACCACCTAAACACTACAAAGAGATGCATACAAAGCTCTCCCTCCATTTGGCACATCTGACCATAATTCCATCCTCCTGATTCCTGCTTACAAGCAAAAATTAAAGCAGGAAGCACCAGTGACTAGATCAATAAAAAAGTGGTCAGATGAAGCAGATGCTAATCTACAGGACAGACAGGTCAGGCACGACTCCAACACCATCATTACATTTGCCGATGACACAACAGTGATAGGCCTGATCACCGACAACAATAAGACAGCCTATAGGGAGGAGGTCAGAGACCTGGCCGTGTGGTGCCAAGACAACAACCTCTCCCTCAACGTGATCAAGACAAAGGAGATTATTGTGGACTACAGGAAAAAGAGGACAGAGCACGCCCCCATTCTCATCGACGGGGCTGCAGTGGCGCAGGTTGAGAGCTTCAAGTTCCTTGGCGTCCACATCACCAACAAACTAGCATGTTCCAAGCACCCCATGACAGTAGTGAAGCAGACACGACAAAACCTATTCCCCCTCAGGAGACTGAAAATATTTGGCATGGGTCCTCAGATCCTCAAAAGGTTCTACAGCTGCACCATCGAGAGCATTCTGACTGGTTGCGCTTTAATTTCGTGTTACTTTTATCTCTTATTCTTATCCGTATCTTTTGAAACTGCACTGTCAGTTAGGGGCTCGTAAGTAAGCATTGCGCTTACTTGTATTCGGCACATGTGACTAATACAATTTGATTTGATTTGCTTTGGTGTTGTTGTAAAGTGCACAATACAGTAGGTAAGCTTTTTCTGAATAGTACATATGATAAATAAAGCTGTAGTGTGTGTGTGTGTGTGTGTGTGTGTGTGTGTGTGTATGTCTGAGTGTCTGTGCGTGCCCTGCGTGCTGAATCAGGGTACAACCTCAGGACACGAGTGTGAACTACCTGGTAGAGTCTGTGCAGGTCTCTGCCTCAGGACAGGGTTATGAACTGAGTTGGTACACCCTGATAGTTTTCCAGGTCTGCCTGTGTGTGTGTGTTCTAAATATGTACATATAGAACATAAAGCCCTCTTCCTGTTGACACATGAAAAACAGGAAGTCCCCCTGGCCCTTTCTACATCCTATCTTTCTCTCATCAGATGAATGAATATTTTATTAATAACTGTGCAGCCGCCTGGGTAAAACTCAACCTGAGTAGGCTAGATACACATTCACAGCAAACAACATACGTACAGTGCCTTGCGAAAGTATTCGGCCCCCTTGAACTTTGCGACCTTTTGACACATTTCAGGCTACAAAACATAAAGATATAAAACTGTATTTTTTTGTGAAGAATCAACAACAAGTGGGACACAATCATGAAGTGGAACGACATTTATTGGATATTTCAAACTTTTTTAACAAATCAAAAACTGAAAAATTGGGCGTGCAAAATTATTCAGACCCCTTAAGTTAATACTTTGTAGCGCCACCTTTTGCTGCGATTACAGCTGTAAGTCGCTTGGGGTATGTCTCTATCAGTTTTGCACATCGAGAGACTGAATTTTTTTCACATTCCTCCTTGCAAAACAGCTCGAGCTCAGTGAGGTTGGATGGAGAGCATTTGTGAACAGCAGTTTTCAGTTCTTTCCACAGATTCTCGATTGGATTCAGGTCTGGACTTTGACTTGGCCATTCTAACACCTGGATATGTTTATTTTTGAACCATTCCATTGTAGATTTTGCTTTATGTTTTGGATCATTGTCTTGTTGGAAGACAAATCTCTGTCCCAGTCTCAGGTCTTTTGCAGACTCCATCAGGTTTTCTTCCAGAATGGTCCTGTATTTGGCTCCATCCATCTTCCCATCAATTTTAACCATCTTCCCTGTCCCTGCTGAAGAAAAGCAGGCCCAAACCATGATGCTGCCACCACCATGTTTGACAGTAGGGATGGTGTGTTCAGCTGTGTTGCTTTTACGCTTTAAGTTAAAGTTTAAGTTTAAGTTAAATTTTGGTTTCATCTGACCAGAGCACCTTCTTCCACATGTTTGGTGTGTCTCCCAGGTGGCTTGTGGCAAACTTTAAACGACACTTTTTATGGATATCTTTAAGAAATGGCTTTCTTCTTGCCACTCTTCCATAAAGGCCAGATTTGTGCAATATACGACTGATTGTTGTCCTATGGACAGAGTCTCCCACCTCAGCTGTAGATCTCTGCAGTTCATCCAGAGTGATCATGGGCCTCTTGGCTGCATCTCTGATCAGTCTTCTCCTTGTATGAGCTGAAAGTTTAGAGGGACGGCCAGGTCTTGGTAGATTTGCAGTGGTCTGATACTCCTTCCATTTCAATATTATCGCTTGCACAGTGCTCCTTGGGATGTTTAAAGCTTGGGAAATATTTTTGTATCCAAATCCGGCTTTAAACTTCTTCACAACAGTATCTCGGCTGGTGTGTTCCTTGTTCTTCATGATGCTCTCTGCGCTTTTAACGGACCTCTGAGACTATCACAGGGCAGGTGCATTTATACGGAGACTTGATTACACACAGGTGGATTGTATTTATCATCATTAGTCATTTAGGTCAACATTGGATCATTCAGAGATCCTCACTGAACTTCTGGAGAGAGTTTGCTGCACTGAAAGTAAAGGGGCTGAATAATTTTGCACGCCCAATTTTTCAGTTTTATAAAAAAAAAAAGGTCGCAAAGTTTGAAATATCCAATAAATGTCGTTCCACTTCACGATTGTGTCCCACTTGTTGTTGAATATTTGTTTTTCAAGAGACCGTTTCCTGCAGTGGCTGCAGCTCAATCCCCTCTTTCCGCCAATATAAGGCTTGCGTCTACTCCATAACATACCACATTAAAAAATACTATATTATACCATGGTATAAATACTATAGTATTCATCGCAAAAACTCCACAAGTAATGCTGTAGTATTTACTGTAGTATTTGCTGTAGTATACTGTTATTATGTACTATACATAGTAATTACAGTTACAATATTATAAATTATGTTAGTAAAATAAAATTGTAGTATATACTATAGTGATTAATGTTGTCACACCCTGATCTGTTTCACTTCTCTTTGTGCTTGTCTCCACCCCCATCCAGGTGTTGCCCATCTTCCCCATTATCCCCTGTGCATTTATACCTGTGTTCTCTATTTGTCTGTTGCAAGTTCGTCTTGTTTGTCAAGTCAACCAGCGTTTTTGCTCTCAGCTCCTGCTTTTCCCAGTCTCTCATTTTCCAGCCCTCTTGGTTTTGACCCTTGCCTGTCCTGACTCTGAGCCCACCTGCCTGACCACTCTGCCTGCCCCTGACCCTGAGCCTGCCTGCCGCCCGGTACCGTTGCCCCTCCTCTGGTTTACTGAGCCCTGCCTGCCTTGACCTGTCTATTGCCAGCCCCTGTTGGAATATTAAACCATTGTCAATTCGACATGTCTGCCTCTGGGTCTTACCTTGATTCCTAATAAATGTAGAATATTTGAGGATTTTAGCATACTGTATCATTTACTGAAGTGTTTTTGTTGACTGTAGTATACAAAGCATGAGGGGGTGTGGTTCTTAAGCACGGCGCTTTGCGGAGTGCCTGGATACAGCCCTTAGCCGTGGTATATTGGCCATATACCACAAACCCCTGAGCTGCCTTATTGCTACTATAAACTGCTTACCAATGTAATTAGAGCAGTAAAAATAAACGTTTTGTCATACCCGTGGTATACGGGTATGCTGGCCTTCTAGGCAGAGTTGCAAAGAAAAAGCCATATCTCAGACTGGCCAATAAAAAGAAACGATTAAGATGGGCAAAAGAACGCAGACACTGGACAGAGGAACTCTGCCTAGAAGGCCAGCATCCCGGAGTCGCCTCTTCACTGTTGACGTTGAGACTGGTGTTTTGCGGGCACTATTTAATGAAGCTGCCAGTTGAGGACTTGTGATGCATCTGTTTTTCCAACTAGACACTCTGATGTACTTGTCCTCTTGCTCAGTTGTGCACCGGGGCCTCCCACTCCTTTTTTAATCCTGGTTAGAGCCAGTTTGTGCTGTTCTGTGAAGGGAGTAGTACACAGCGTTGTACGAGATCAGTTTCTTGGCAATTTCTCGCATGGAATAGCCTTCATTTCTCAGAACAAGAATAGACTGATGAGTTTCAGAAGAAAGGTCTTTGTTTCCCACAAATGCTGATGCTCCAGATACTCAACTAGTCTAAAGAAGGTCAGTTGTAATTCTTCCTTAATCAGGATAACAGTTTTCAGCTGTGCCAACATAATTGCAAAAGGGTATTCTAATGATCAATTAGCCTTTTAAAATGATTAACTTGGATTATCTAACACAATGTGCCATTGGAACACAGGAGTGATGGTTGCTGATAATGGGCCTCTGTACGCCTATGTAGATATTCCATTAAAAATCAGCCATTTCCAGCTGCAAATGTATTTACAGCATTAACTATGTCTACACTGTATTTCTGATCAGTTTGATGTTATTTTAATGGGCACATTTGTTTTCCTTTTCTTTCAAAAACAAGGACATTTCTAAGACCTACCGCTAACACAGCATGAAACAAGAAAGAGGTATATCTGCCTTTCAAAGGTTCTTTACATAAAACAGCACCATACAGCTTTGGTGAAGCAAGCTCCCTACGTGTTTGTTTGACAGGCTGACTCTTTGTGTGTCAGAGAGAGAGAGAGGTAGAGGAGAGAGAGAGAGAGAGGTAGAGGAGAGAGAGAGAGAGAGAGGAGAGAGAGAGAGAGGTAGAGAGGTAGAGAGGTAGAGAGGTAGAGAGGTAGAGAGGTAGAGAGAGTAGAGAGAGAGAGAGAGAGAGAGAGAGAGAGAGAGAGAGAGAGAGAGAGAGAGAGAGAGAGACACTGTTGCCCTAAAGCACACAAAAAACTATACATACCTTGGCCTAAACATCAGCGCCACAGGTAACTTCCACAAAGCTGTGAACGATCTGAGAGACAAGGCAAGAAGGGCATTCTATGCCATCAAAAGGAACATAAATTTCAACATACCAATTAGGATTTGGCTAAAAATACTTGAATCAGTCATAGAGCCCATTGCCCTTTATGGTTGTGAGGTCTGGGGTCCGCTCACCAACCAAGACTTCACAAAATGGGACAAACACCAAATTGAGACTCTGCACTCAGAATTCTGCAAAAATATCCTCCGTGTACAGCGTAGAACACCAAATACTGCATGCAGAGCAGAATTAGGCCGATACCCACTAATTATCAAAATCCAGAAAAGAGACGTTAAATTCTATAACCACCTAAAAGGAAGCGATATCCATACCTTCCATAACAAAGCCATCACCTACAGAGAGATGAACCTGGAGAAGAGTCCCCTAAGCAAGCTGGTCCTGGGGCTCTGTTACAAACACAAACACACCCCACAGAGCCCCAGGACAGCATTAGACCCAATCAAATCATGAGAAAACAAAAAGATAATTACTTGACACATTGGAAAGAATTAACAAAAAAACAGCAAACTAGAATGCTATTTGGCACTACACAGAGAGTACACAGCGGCAGAATACCTGACCACTGTGACTGACCCAAAATTAAGGAAAGCATTGACTATGTACAGACTCAGTGAGCATAGCCTTGCTATTGAGAAAGGCCGCTGTAGGCAGACATGGCTCTCAAGAGAAGACAGGCTATGTGCTCACTGCCCACAAAATGAGGTGGAAACTGAGCTGCACTTCCTAACCTCCTGCCCAATGTATGACCATATTAGAGAGACAAATTTCTCTCAGATTACACAGATCCGCAAAGAATTCGAAAACAAATCCAATTTTGATAAATTCCCATATCTACTGGGTGAAATTCCACAGTGTGCCATCACAGCAGCAAGATTTGTGACCTGTTGCCACGAGAAAAGGGCAACCAATGAAGAACACACACCATTGTAAATACAACCCATATTTATGCTTATTTATTTTATCTTGTGTCCTTTACCATTTGTACATTGTTAAAACAATATGACATTTGTAATGCCTTTATTTATTATTATTTATTATTATTATTATTTATTATTTATTATTTATTTATTTGAAACTTCTGTATGTGTAATGTTTACTGTTAATTTTTATTGTTTATTTCACTTTATAGATTATCTACCTCACTTGCTTTGGCAATGTTAACACATGTTTCCCATGCCAATAAAGCCCTTGAATTGAATTGAATTGAGAGAGAGAGAGAGAGAGAGAGATATAGTTGAGGAGAGAGATAGTAGAGGAGAGTGAGAGTGAGAGTGAGAGTGAGAGTGAGAGAGAGAGAGAGAGAGAGAGAGAGAGAGAGAGAGAGAGAGAGAGAGAGAGCGCTGTCTGTGGCTGTAGAGATGAGATGGGACAGAGAGATAGGGATAAATAAAAAAATAATGGATGTGTGAGACACTGGGAGAGAGAGATGGGTAAGATAGACGGTTAAGAGAGAAGGAGCGAGAGAGACAGAGGGAAAGAGGTGGAGGGAGAAGCAGCAATAGAGATATAGATGGAGAGAGGTGGAGGGAGATAGAGATATGGGTGAGAGAGAGTTTAGAAAAGTGGAAAAGAGAGCTAGAAGAGAAATAACGAGAAAGGAATGCATGGAAGATGGAAGAACACAAGATAGCCGACACAAAGTAGATGAGAGAAGTATCATCAGTATCACTCGCCCTATCTCATTATTCCCTATACAGTACACTGCTTTTGACCAGAGGTAGGATGATTACGATAGATACAGCCCTATGGGCACCCTACTCCCTACATAGGGACTACATAGGGACTACATAGGGACTACATAGGGACTACATGAGGAGTAGGGTGCCATTTGGGACACATTTGACCTGCTAAAGAGCCGGTACCGGGGATATTTCACTCTGCCCGAGTGTCTCTGCCTGAATCTCTCTGCCTGCCATAACAATAGCTAATGAAAAACTGCCTAAAGCTAAAGACTTAGGCTAAGTCCAAAATGCCTCCCTAATCCCTAGATAGCGCACTACTTTTGACCAGAGCTCTATGGGAAACCTTATGGAGCCCTGGTCAAAAGTAGTGCACTATATAGGGAATAGGGAGCCATCGGGGACACTTCTGGCTGTCAGAACCCCTCAGCGGCATCAGCACATCCCCTGTGCAGTGGCGCAGACACACATTGCACTTCTACGCACTCCTATTCCACAGCCAAGCACGCTGAAAAATAGACCACTTAAAGAACAGATAGACACCTTGAATGGCACTGGGGAGGGGGAGACCAAGCGTGCATGCAGCTTTTACAGATTTCAATCCTGCTTGCCATCTTTGTGTCCATTCCATCATGCATACTGACACGGTTGTTGTGTGTTTGTCATGCATGTAAACGTCAGAGCTGGGCCAAATACGACATGTGGCTTTGTACAGTTAAATCTCATTGTTGTAAATGATATGTAAATACAAACTGTAAATACAAGTGTCCTTTTCCAGGTTTTAAATAACAGTCCAAGCTCTGTCTATGCCGGGGAGGGGGGTTCTACTGAGCTACGTATATGTAGCTATATATATATATATATATATATATATATATATATATATATATATATATATATATATATATATATATATATATATATACTATATGGAATTGTTTTAAGAATGTCATATCAAGTATCATTTAGCTATTTGATTTTTACATTTTATAACAAAAATAAATGTTACAAAAATATTATTTTCGGCCTTTAGCCTTGCTTTACTTCCCATACAAAGACATTGAATAACAAGATTCACTACATGGAACGACAGATAGTCCCCCACAAAATCTAAGTTTGTTCTAAAGTGTCTGTAATATATCTGAGAGATATAATATATATATATATATATATATATAGAATTTTTTCTACATGTATTTAACCCCTTATTTTTGGCACTAAACAGTCTCCAAAAATACCGTACTTGGACAGTTATTTTATTTACTGGGAACCTTCATACAATCTTGTGATGTCTATGGAGTCCTGGAGCAAAACACCCGGCACCGTTCACCTTTCCACAGACGGGTCATATTAGCAGGTAAGGCCAAACCGTTTCGGACGCCGCAGATGATTTTGTGAGAAGAACCAATCTTTCGGGATGGATCTCACGGTCTGAAAAACACCACTCTTGCGCTGTCACCTTTCACCACAGATGTGGTGAAGAACGACATCTGCGAATTTGGAGGATTGAGACACGGCCAATGCAAAAAAAAACAGATATCTCTGGCTTAAACTGACAGATTTGTATGGGTATTTTGTAATATGCTCATTAGATTTCCACGGGGGCACAGGCATTAACTCAACAGGGTTAAACACTTTGATACAAGGTGCTGAAACAGCTGTGTTTAAATGACGCAAATGTTTTAAAAAAACTTTATCTATACTTAACAAAAATGCAAATGCAACATAAAACAATTTCAACGATTTTACTGAGTTACAGTTCATTCAAGGAAATCAAATATCCTTTATAGATACAACTATACTAAATATATTAATGTCACCAAATAATTCATTATAACACACTGTTTTGCAATGAAGGTCTACAGAGTCTCAGCAGCACTCTGTAGGGTAGCACCATGGTGTAGCCATAGGACAGCTAGTTTCTGTCCTCCTCTGGGTACATTGACTTCAATACAAAACCTAGGAGGCTTTTGGTTCTCACCCCCTTCCATAGACTTACACAGTAATTATGACAACTTCCGGAGGACGTCCTCCAACCTATCAGAGTTGCAGCATGACATGTTGTCCACCCAATCAAAGGATCAGAGAATTAATCTAGTACTGAAAGCATAGGCAACAGCTAGCTATCACCGCAGTGCATAACATGTGGTGAGTAGTTGACTCAAAGGGAGAGAAAGACAATAGTTGAGCAGTTTGAACAAATTAATTTCTTCAAAAGCAAGAGAGAGAGAGCGAGAGCTAGCTATATTTCATATTTTTCTCACTTTCACTTGCGTAGCTAGCGAATGCAGCTAGCTAGTTTAGCCTACTAAAACACCCGGAACCCGAAACACAAAGAGGAATGCTATTTTACCTAGCTGGCTATGCCTATCCAACACTTGAACTCTTCCAAGTCAAGGTAAGCTTTTGTCTTTATTAATTTACTGCCACCAGGGCCTGCTGGTGTAACTGCTAATCTGCTAGCTAACTGGACACTGTAATGCATAATTGTAGAGGGTTCACTAATGCGTTATTTCTAGTAACTAATGTTTACACCCTAGATCAGATAGCTGCAGGCAAGATTGTGCAAGGAGGTATTGAATGTGTTAATGTCTTTCACCTTGACTCCTCAAATTCTCATGATTGGTACATGGAACATTTGTGTATCATGTAAGTAATCTAAACATACGCATGTTACATTGAGCTGGCTGAATGGAATATGAATGACAGTCATCCAATATGCTGTAATAGAAATAAGGTCATGCTCATTAAAACATTTTAAAATAATTATCGTCCTCCGACCACCACTGGCCAATGTCCATCACTACCTGCACATACCTTTATCAGCTATATATATACTTTTACTATAGATACCGTCATTATAAAATGACTGCTTTGCATACAAAGTCACCTATAAATGTTTTAGTCCATCACTCAAAAACGTTTTATTTTCACTGTAAACCATATATGCTAAGGTAGTTTTTTTTTGTGTATACGATATGCCCCAGCCTATGTACAGTACCAGTTAAACCAGTCATCACCTGGTTTAAACGTCTCAAGAGACTATATCTCTCTCATCATTACTCAATGCCTAAGTTTACCTCCAATGTACTCACATCCTACCTTACCGTTGACTGCACACTATGCATTTAATCTATGCTATCGTGCCCAGAAACCTGCTCCTTTTACTCTCTGTTCCGAACGTACTAGACGGTCAGTTTGTATAGCATTTATCCGTACCCTTATCCTACTTCTCCTCTGTTCTTCTGGTGATGTAGAGGTTAATCCAGGCCCTGCTGTGGCTAGCTCCACTCCCATTCCCCAGTCGCTCTCATTTGTTGACTTCTGTAAACGTCAAAGCCTTGGTTTCATGCATGTTAACGTTAGAAGCCTACTCACTAAGTTTGTTTTACTCACTGCTTTAGCACACTCTGTCAACCTGGATGTCTTAGTCGTGTCTGATTCCTGGCTTAGGAAAACCTCCAAAAACCTTAAAATCTCCATCGCTAACTATAGCATTTTCCGTCAAGAAAGAACTGCCAAAGGGGGCGGTGTTGCAATCTACTGCAAATATAGCCTGCAGAGTTCTGTATTACTATCCAAGTCTGTACCCAAAAAATTTGAGCTTCTACTTCTAAAAATTCACCTTTCCAGAAACAAGTCTCTCACTGTTGCCGCTTGCGACCTCCCTCTGCTCCCAGCTGGGCCCTCGACACCATCTGTGAATTGATTGCCCCCCATCTATCTTCTGAGCTCGTGCTACTAGGTGACCTAAACTGACATTTTTAACACCCCGGCCATAGTACAATCCAAGCTTGATGCCCTCAATCTCACACAAATGATCAATGAACCTACCAGGTACAACTCCAAATCCGTAAACACAGGCACCCTCATAGATATCATCCTAACTAACTCACCCTCCAAATACACCTCTGCTGTTTTCAATCAAGATCTCAGCGATCACTGCCTCATTGCCTGCATCCGTAATGGGTCAGCGGTCAAACGGACTCCACTCATCACTGTCAAACGCTCCTTAAAACACTTCTGCGAGCAGGACTTTCTAATTGACCTGGCCGGGGTATCCTGGAATGACATTGACCTCATCCCATCAGTAGATGATGCCTGGCTAATCTTTAAAAGTGCCTTCCTCACCATCTTAAATAAGCATGCCCCATTCAAAAAATGTAGAACTAGGAATAGATATGGTCCTTGGTTCACTCCAGACACGTCTGCCCTTGACCAGCACATAAACATCCTGTGGTGTTCTGCATTAGCATCGAATAGCCCCCATGATATGCAACTTTTCAGGGAAGTTAGGAACAAATATACACAGGCAGTTAGGAAAGCTAAGGCTTGCTTTATCAAACAGAAATTTGAATCCTGTAGTACTAACTCAAAAAAGTTCTGGGACACTGTAAAGTCCATGGAGAATAAGAGCACCTCCTCCCAGCTGCCCACTGCTCTGCGGCTAGGAAACACTGTCACCATCAATAAATCCATTATAATTGAGAATTTCAATAAGCATTTCTCTACGGCTGGCCATGCTTTCCACCTGGCTACCCCTACCCCGGTTAACTGCCCGGCACCCTCCACAGCAACCCGCCAAAGCCCCCACAATTTCTCCTTTACGCAAATCCAGATAGCTGATGTTCTGAAAGAGCTACAAAATCTGGACCCCAACAAATCAGCCGGGCTAGACAATCTGGACCCTCTCTTTCTACAATGATCTGCTGAAATTGTTGCAACTCCTATTACTGTTCAACCTCTCTTTCGTATCGTCTGATATTCCCAAAGATTGGAAAGCTGCCGTGGTCATCCCCCTCTTCAAGGGGGATGACACTCTAGACCCTAACTGCTACAGACCTAAATATATCCTACCCTGTCTTTCTAATGTCTTCGAAAGCCAAGTTAACAAACAGATTACCGACCATTTCGAATCCCACCGTACATTCTACGCTATGCAATCTGGTTTCAGAGCTGGTCATAGGTGCACCTCAGCCATGCTCAAGTTCCCAAACGACATCATAACCGCCATCAATAAGAGACATTACTCTGCAGCCGTATTCATCGACCTGGCCAAGGATTTCGACTCTGTCAATCACCACATTCTTATGGGCAGACTCGACAGCCTTGGTTTCTCAAATGATTGCTCGCCTGGTTTACCAACTACTTCTCTGATAGAGTTGAGTGTGTCAAATCGGAGGGCCTGTTGTCCGGACCTCTGGCTGTCTCTATGGGGGTGCCACAGGGTTCAATCCTCGGGCCGACTCTCTTCTCTGTATACATCAATGATGTCGCTCTTGCTGCTGGTGATTCTCTGGTACTCCTCTACGCAGACGACACCATTCTGTATTCTTCTGGCCCCTCTTTGGACACTGTGTTAACTAACCTCCAGACAAGCTTCAATGCCATACATCTCTCCTTCCGTGGCCTCCAACTGCTCTTAAACGCAGGGAAAACTAAATGCATGCTATTCAACCGATCACTGCCCGCACCTGTTCGCCTGTCCAGCATCACTACTCTGGACGGCTCTGACTTGGAATACGTGGACAACTACAAATACCTAGGTGTCTGGTTAGACTGTAAACTCTCCTTCCAGACTCACATTAAGCATCTCCATCCCAAAATTAAATCTAGAATTGGCTTCCAATATCGCAACAAAGCATCCTTCACTCATGCTGCCAAACATACCCTTGTAAAACTGACCGATCCTGGACTTCAGTGATGCCATCTATAAAATAGCCTCCAACACTCTACTCAACAAATTGGATGCAGTCTATCACAGCCCCATCCGTTTTGTCACCAAAGCCCCATACACTACCCACCATTGCGACCTGTACTCTCTAGTTGGTTGGCCCTCAATTCATACGCGTCGCCAAACCCAGGTTATCTACAAGTCTCTGCTAGGTAAAGCCCCGCCTCATCTCAGCTCACATGTCACCATAGCAGCACCCACTCGTAGCACGCACTCCAGCAGGTATATCTCACTGGTCACCCCCAAAGCCAATTCCTCCTTTGGTCATCTTTCCTTACAGTTCTCTGCTGCCAATGACTGGAACAAACTGCAAATAGCTCTGAAGCTGGAGACTCATATCTCCCTCACTAGTTTTAAGCACCAGCTGTCAGAGCAGCTCACAGATCACTGCACCTTTATATAGCCCATCCATCTGAAACTAAAACAAGAAGCTCCCGCGCTGAGGTCTGTTCAACGCTGGTACGACCAATCTGATTCCACACTCCAAGACTGCTTCCATCACGTGGACTGGGATATGTTTCGTATTGCGTCAGACAACAACATTGACGAATACGCTGATTCGGTGAGCGAGTTCATTAGAACGTGCGTTGAAGATGTCGTTCCCATAGCAACGATTAAAACATTCCCAAACCAGAAACCGTGGATTGATGGCAGCATTCGCGTGAAACTGAAAGCCCGAACCACTGCTTTTAATCAGGGCAAGGTGACCGGAAACATGACCGAATACAAACAGTGTAACTATTCCCTCCGCAAGGCAATCAAACAAGCTAAGCGTCAGTATAGAGACGAAGTAGAATCTCAATTCAACGGCTCAGACACAAGAGGTATGTGGCAGGGTCTACAGTCAATCACAGATTACAAAAAGAAAATCAGCCCAGTCACGGACCAGGATGTCTTGCTCCCAGGCAGACTAAATAACGTTTTTGCCCGCTTTGAGGACAATACAGTGCCACTGACACGGCCCGCAACTAAAACATGCGGACTCTCCTTCACTGCAGCCGACGTGAGGAAAACATTTAAACGTGTCAACCCTCGCAGGGCTGCAGGCCCAGACGGCATCCCCAGCCGCGCCCTCAGAGCATGCGCAGACCAGCTGGCTGGTGTGTTTACGGACATATTCAATCAATCCCTATCCCAGTCTGTTGTTCCCACATGCTTCAAGAGGGCCACCATTGTTCCTGTTCCCAAGAAAGCTAAGGTAACTGAGCTAAACAACTACCGCCCGGTAGCACCCACTTCCGTCATCATGAAGTGCTTTGAGAGACTAGTCAAGGACCATATCAACTCCACCCTACCTGACACCTTAGACCCACTCCAATTTGCTTACCGCCCAAATAGGTCCACAGACGATGCAATCTCAACCACACTGCACACTGCCCTAACCCATCTGGACAAGAGGAATACCTATGTGAGAATGCTGTTCATCGACTACAGCTCGGCATTCAACACCATAGTGCCCTCCAAGCTCGTCATCAAGCTCGAGACCCTGGGTCTCAACCCCGCACTGTGCAACTGGGTACTGGACTTCCTGACGGGCCGCCCCCAGGTGGTGAGGGTAGGCAACAACATTTCCACCCGGCTGATCCTCAACACTGGGGCCCCACAAGGGTGCGTTCTGAGCCCTCTCCTGTACTCCCTGTTCGCTCACGACTGCGTGGACACGCACGCCTCCAACTCAATCATCAAGTTTGCGGACGACACAACAGTGGTAGGCTTGATTACCAACAACGACGAGACGGCCTACAGGGAGGAGGTGAGGGCCCTCGGAGTGTGGTGTCAGGAAAATAACGTCACACTCAATGTCAACAAAACTAAGGAGATGATTGTGGACTTCAGGAAACAGCAGAGGGAACACCCCCCTATCCAAATTGATGGAACAGTAGTGGAGAGGGTAGTACGTTTTAAGTTCCTCGGCATACACATCACAGACAAACTGAATTGGTCCACCCACACAGACAGCATCGTGAAGAAGGCGCAGCAGTGCCTCTTCAACCTCAGGAGGCTGAAGAAATTCAGCTTGTCACCAAAAGCACTCACAAACTTCTACAGATGCACAATCGAGAGCATCCTGTCGGGCTGTATCATCGCCTGGTACGGCAACTGCTCCGCCCACAACCGTAAGGCTCTCCAGAGGGTAGTGAGGTCTGCACAACGCATCACCGGGGGCAAACTACCTGCCCTCCAGGACACCTACACCCCTCGATGTCACAGGAAGGCCATAAAGATCATCAAGGACAACAACCACCCGAGCCACTGCCTGTTCACCCCGCTATCATCCAGAAGGCGAGGTCAGTACAGGTGCATCAAAGCTGGGACCGAGAGACTGAAAAACAGCTTCTATCTCAAGGCCATCAGACTGTTAAAACCTCTTGCTCCTACCTGAGACGCAGACGTCTCATCTAGACACCTGGATATGCAAATGCGCTACGCTAAATGCTAATAGTACTCGTTAAAACTCAAACGTTCATTAAAACCCACATGCAGGGTATTGAATTAAATCTACACTCGTTGTGAATCTAGCCAACAAGTCAGATTTTTAAAATGCTTTTCGGCGAAAGCATGAGAAGCTATTATCTGATAGCATGCAACACCCCAATATACCTGAAGGGGACGTAAACAAAAGAATTAGCGTAGCCGGCCGTACACAAAACGCAGAAATAAAATATAAAACATTCATTACCTTTGATGATATTCTTTGTTGGCACTCCTATATGTTCCATAAACATCACAATTGGGTCTTTTTCCAGATTAAATCCGTCCATGTATGCCCAAAATATCCATTTGTATAGCCTGTCTGGTTCAGGAAAAAAAGCTCCCTTCCAACATCATTTTTAAAAATTATATAAGTTGCCTATATTCTTTGACAAAACACTTCAACCTACTTTTGTAACCCAACTTTAGGTGTTTGTAAACGTTAATAATCGATCAAATTGATCACTGGGCGATCTGTATTCAATAGCAGCTACTCAAGAAAACGTTGTCCTTTGTCTCTCTTCCAAAATCGATTGCTGTATGCTTGACGAAATGAAGGATCTATTTGTCATTACACAAAGGATTTTTGTCATTACACAAAGGAAAAATGACGTTTTTGGCGACATCGTGTGGAAGTTGTAGGCTCCCGGCTATATATTTTTGCTTGCAATAAACAATTCAGAGACTGGCGGATTAATACTTTTCTGTGGTTTTTGTGACCAGGTTTTTCGTGGGATTTCGCTTGCTGTTCACGTTCTGTTATAGTCACAGACATTATTTAACCAGTTTTAGAAACTTCAGAGTGTTTTCTATCCACACATACTAATCATATGCATATACTATATTCCTGGCATGAGTAGCAGGACGCTGAAATGTTGCGCGATTTTTAACAGAATGTTCGAAAAAGTAGGGGGTAGACTGAAGAGGTTTTAAACAGCCACCACTAACATTGAGTGGTTGCTGCCAACACACTGACTCAACTCCAGCCACTTTAATAATGGGAATTGATGGAAAATGATGGAAAATATATCACTAGCCACTTTAAACAATGCTACCTAATATAATGTTTACATACCCTACATTATTCATCTCATATGTATATGTATATACTGTACTCTATATCTATCTACTGCATCTTTATGTAATACATGTATCACTAGCCACTTTAACTATGCCACTTTGTTTACATACTCATCTCATATGTATATACTGCACTCAATACCATCTACTGTATCTTGCCTATGCCGCTCTGTACCATCACTCACTCATATATCTTTATGTACATATTCTTTATCCCCTTACACTTGTGTGTATAAGGTAGTAGTTTTGGAATTGTTAGCTAGATTACTTGTTGGTTATTACTGCATTGTCGGAACTAGAAGCACAAGCATTTCGCTACACTCGCATTAACATCTGCTAACCATGTGTATGTGACAAATAAAATTTGATTTGATTTGATTTGATTCTACCTACCTCATCCCCATACAGTATATATTTATTTATCTTGCTCCTTTGGACCCCAGTATCTCTACTTGCACATTCATCTTCTGCACATCTACCATTCCAGTGTTTAATTGCTATATTGTAATTACTTTGCCACCATGGCCTATTTATTTCCTTAACTTACCTCATTTGCACTCACTGTATATAGACTTTTTGTTTTCTTTTGTTCTACTGTATTATTGACTATTTTTTGTTTCTTCCATGTGTAAATCTGTGTCGTTGTATGTGTCAAATTGCTATGCTTTATCTTGGCCAGGTCGCAGCAAAATAGAACTTGTTCTCAACTGGCCTACCTGGTTAAATAAAGGTGTTCTCAACTGGCCTACCTGGTTAAATAAAGGTGAAATATATATATTTTTTTAAATGGTCCTTTTAACGCCAAGGCTGCATGGTCCTTAAAACCAAGGCTGAATGGTCCCCCCAACAGCTTAGACTTTTAAGATTTAATACACAGAGACCAGCAGGTGGATTTGGTATTTTTCATATTTATAAAAGCAATTTACATTGACCTGTTGGGGATTTAAGATATAAACGCATCATATCCATGTACCTGTGCATTTTGTGATAATAAAAAATAAGCAATATAACGGTCATCATGGAATTACTTGTAAGGATGGTTTAGGACGGGGGTGTTTAATGTGACATACTGTAGTCTCTCTCTCTCTCTCTCTCTCTCTCTCTCTCTCTCTCTCTCTCTCTCTCTCTCTCTCTCTCTCTCTCTCTCTCTCTCTCTCTCTCTCTCTCTCTCTCTCTCTCTCTCTCTCTCTCTCTCTCTCTCTCTCTCTCTCTCTCTCTCTCTCTCTCTCTCTCTCTCTCTCTCTCTCTCTCTCTCTCTCTCTCTCTCTCTCTCTCTCTCTCTCTCTCTCTCTCTCTCTCTCTCTCTCTCTCTCTCTCTCTCTCTCTCTCTCTCTCTCTCTCTCTCTCTCTCTCTCTCTCTCTCTCTCTCTCTCTCTCTCTCTCTCTCTCTCTCTCTCTCTCTCTCTCTCTCTCTCTCTCTCTCTCTCTCTACTGTCCTCTCTCTCTCCTCCCCTCTCCTCTCTCTCCTCCCCTCTCCATGAATGACTCATTAGGCAAAAGTGATTTCAGGCAGTACGTGTCTTCATGCAAATAGCTTCCTCCACAAGGTCACGTTGGAACCTTGTCCCACAATTAAGAGAAAACCTTAAATTTGTATTTTCCCTAACGTGACTTTGTAAATTGAGTAGGAGGGGGAGGACATTATCTATTTGCAAGTCTAATAATCTATTCTTCATGGAGCCTTGCCTTTTATGGCTTCCATTACCGCCTGTGTGTTTTCCGTCTCTGCTCCTGTCACAGCCAGGGAAGGCCTTTTAATAGAATAGGTTACCTGGTGCTCAGTTGGCTGGCTGCCAGACCTGGGTTCAAACAGTATTTGTTTTATTTCAAATATTTTAGCAGGGCTTGATTGAGTTTTCCTGGCTGTAATGGATCTACTGGGATACATTTGAGCTGCTGCCCTCCAGAAGGACATTCAAGGTCCCACTGTTCAGTAAAATATAAGTAGGGGAAGTTTCATTCCGACAGCCATCAGGCTTCTGAACAGTGGGATTTAGGACAGATGTAGGCTGCTGAACAGTGGGACATAGGACAGATGTAGGCTGCTGAACAGTGGGACATAGGACAGATGTAGGCTGCTGAACAGTGGGACCATAGGACAGATGTAGGCTGCTGAACAGTGGGACATAGGACAGATGTAGGCTGCTGAACAGTGGGACATAGGACAGATGTAGGATGCTGAACAGTGGGACCATAGGACAGATGTAGGATGGTGAACAGTGGGACATAGGACAGATGTAGGACGCTGAAAAGTGGGACTATAGGACAGATGCAGGATGATGAACAGTGGGACCATAGGACAGATGTAGGATGCTGAAAGGTGGGACATAGGACAGATGTAGGATGCTGAACAGTGGGACCATAGGACAGATGTAGGCTGCTGAACAGTGACATAGGACAGACGTAAGGCCAATAAATGGTTGGACAGTAGACCCTAGAGACGGAATGACTATGTATGCATTAATTATTATATTTCCAGTGGTTTCCATATTAAACGTATTACAGTGTATTATTTTTGTGCATTTGCATGCCGGCTTCACACAATGAATTGACATTGTAAACGGACGGTAAAGTATATCGTATCGTACAGTATGTCAAAAGTGCGAACACTGCCCACGTGGGACTCCAGGCAGACTCAATCAAATGCTCAAAGTACTTGAAAGAACCCGTATACTATTTGAACCCATGTCTGTGTGGCTCTAGCTCTCTGTGAGAAATTAAAAGATTGTATAGCAGCAGCTGTGTTTGTAGCAGAGGGGTGTGTAAAACAACAGTATTGCCTAGGTAAAAAGGCTTATAGCAGCAGCTGTGAACGGAACAGAAGGGTGTGTAAAATATTAGTACTGCCTAGGTAAAGATTGTATAGCAGCAGCTGTGTATGTAGCAGAGTGGTGTGTATAATAGCAGTGTTTCCTAGGTAAATAACATGACCTGATGGTCAGGCTGCAGCTCATGACTTTACCCTCCTCTCATCAGTCAGAGGTACCTTATTTACATCCAACTTTAATACAAACCATTCCATTTAAATTCAGAAATATACAATAGCCATATTTACAAGTCAGTAAACTTGAGTCTCATTGCAAGCCTCCTAGCAGTAAAGTAGGATCGCGTTGAAAGTAGCAATAAATTAGCAGAGTATAGATCGAGACACACTGATCGTGTATTCCAAAAGGAACGTGTTATTCCTGTTTGAGCAGTAGCTAACAATCATGACAGAGCTCAGAGACTAACCATCCCAGCAGAAGTCAGCGTTTGATTACCTGCTATATGGAGCCAAAATCCCTCTGGTCTATTGGCTCTGCAGACATAGGTAGACAGGTTGCTTTGTCAGTGTGAGAGTGAAGATGTGCACTCGGTCTAACTACAGAGAGATTTAACTACAGAGAGGTTTAACTACAGAGAGGTTTAACTACAGAGAGGTTTAACTACAGAGAGGTTTAACTACAGAGAGGTTTAACTACAGAGATGTTCAACTATAGAGATGTTCAACTACAGAGATGTTCAACTACAGAGAGGTTTAACTACAGAGAGGTTCAACTACAGAGAGGTTTAACTACAGAGGGGTTTAACTATAGAGAGGTTTAACTACAGAGAGGTTTAACTACAGAGAGGTTTAACTATAGAGAGGTTTAACTACAGAGAGGTTTAACTACAGAGAGGTTTAACTACAGAGAGGTTAACCTACAGAGGTTTAACTACAGAGAGGTTTAACTACAGAGAGGTTTAACTACAGAGAGGTTTAACTACAGAGAGGTTTAACTACAGAGAGGTTTAACTACTGAGAGGTTTAACTACAGAGGTTTAACTACAGAGAGGTTTAACTACAGAGAGGTTTAACTACAGAGAGGTTTAACTACAGAGAGGTTTAACTACAGTGAGCTATACATAAAAACACTAGCTAATGGTGAACAGAGTCCCCAGAGCGAGCAAACAATTAACATCCTCCTTTCAATGTGGGTCTAAGAGAAAAGGTGAAAGTAATCTCACCATTAATTTCATATTCATAACAATCATTCAAAAGGTGAAACTACAAACCTATCATTCCATTCATTTCATATTCCTAACCATCATTCCAAAGGTGAAACTGCAAACCTACCATTCCATCCATTTCATATTCATAACAATCATTCAGAATTCAATCATTCTTTGAACACAACATCTAATCCCCTTTGTACAAGATCTGTCATTGATTAAGAACCAGATGTCCTTTGGAATTGGATTGTAAATTATGCATTTGATCCCCCCCCCCCCCCCACACCGCTTCAGTGTTCTAGAATCTATTGTTGTTCAGTTGTCATTCCATCTGCCTTTGTATCTCATGGAGAGATAATTCTCATTCCGTAGCTGCTGGTTGTCTAGGAACATTCAACAAGGAGGTGAGGGGCTCAGAGAGAGAGAAAGAGAGACAGATAGACACAGAGACACAGAGAGACACCGAGACACAGAGACAGAGAGACACAGAGACAGAGAGACAGAGAGACAGAGAGAAAGAGAGACACAGAGACAGAGAGACAGAGAGACAGAGAGAGAGAGAGAGAGACAGAGAGAGATAGAAAGAGAAAGCATAACATTTTACATGGCAACACAGAACTACACTGTGAAAGCTATGTCTTTATAAGACATCTGGTTATAGAAAATCATAGAAAGCAGGCTTATTTGATTTGATTTGATTTGATGTATGCATTTTTACATTTGAATTTATAATGGTGTTTTCCCGCTAATGGGACATTTGCGTTAATAGCCTATATGCGCATTGCTAATAGTTTATCAACATTTTAAGCTAAACGTTCTGATCTGTTACTTTAGCCACATTGCATGTAAAATGTTTTTTTTTAATGTTTTTTTTTCTTCATGTATTCATTTGGGATCTATCGCATCCCACAACTGTCCCTGACTGTGTTTGGAATACTTATTTTCTCGCACAAATTCGGTCAACTAGGGATAGTAGAGTTAATGCTACTCATCTTGTGAAGTGCACAGCTGCATCCCCGATGTGTCTGTCTTCACTTGTAGCCTGTGAGAAAGACCCGATCATGTGCCAAAGAGAGCCATGGGAGTGAGAGGTGCTTCGGATTGCGTGGACACAACGCAGCACTCCGGGCCAAGGACACAACGGCCACTGGCCGCAAAAGGCATGGATCTTTTTAGGGTGCATTGTGACCACACAAAGGGGATTCTTCTGGGAAATTTGAAACATTATGAAGGGCTTGTCAAATTGTGAATGAGAGACTGATGTAGTGTGTACAGCCTACACCCAAAACAACAAAACAAAACAGAGCTCATGGTAGCATAGTGGTTAGAGCATTGGACTAGTAACCGGAAGGTTGCAAGTTCAAAACCCCGAGCTGACAAGGTACAAATCTGTCGTTCTGCTTCTGAACAGGCAGTTAACCCACTGTTCCTAGGCCGTCATTGAAAATAAGAATTTGTTCTTAACTGACTTGCCTAGTCAAACAAAAATGCCTTTCAAGCAACTTCTTTCAAATCATCATTAGAGTCGCATCATGCAGCCTTACAACGTATTACAAATCAAAACACAAAGCCCAACGTTTATAGAACAACTAAAGTTACATGAATAACTCTGAATCAAGAGTATTAAAGAAGGTCCTGTATCTTTGTTAACCTCTCAACACAGAACAGCCGAATGTGAGAACTCCTTCAAATCGGTTGGAGAAAATATATATTTTATTCAGCTTTGTTCAATTGTATTCTACATACTATAACATAATATAAAATAATGCCATAGAATTCTAAGCAAATAGAGTCTGCTAAATGAACTAGTGTAGCCCACAGCCATATGTTATAGCCAGATCAGGATGTAACATAAGGACAACTCTCTGCTGTTCTGTTCTTCTGAAATACACTGCATTCTGTTCATATCATGTTTCTTTAGACCTGTATAAAATAAATCATGGATTTATTGTGAAGGTGTAGACTATATTACATGGATTTATTGTGAAGGTGTAGGTAGACTATATTACATGGATTTATTGTGATGGTGTAGACTATATTACATGGATTGATTGTGATGGTGTAGACTATATTACATGGATTTATTGTGAAGGTGTAGACTATATTACATGGATTTATTGTGATGGTGTAGACTATATTACATGGATTTATTGTGATGGTGTAGACTATATTACATGGATTTATTGTGATGGTGTAGACTATATTACATGGATTTATTGTGAAGGTGTAGACTATATTACATGGATTTATTGGACATTTTAAAATGCTATGTGTGGAAGCCAGGAGATGCTAAATATGTTCATGTTAATTAAGTGTAAATTACAGTGAGTTATTTGCTCGACAATCACCGTCTGACAAAATTTGGTGACCGCCACAGCCCTGGTTGTTAAATGTGCAAAAGCTATATTACATGGATTTATTGGACATTTTAAAATGCTATGTGTGGAAGCCAGGAGATGCTAAATATGTTCATGTTAATTAAGTGTAAATTACAGTGAGTTATTTGCTCGACAATCACCGTCTGACAAAATTTGGTGACCGCCACAGCCCTGGTTGTTAAATGTGCAAAAGCTAATGGGGATCCTATTCAAGTAAATTAACTACATCTGAGCCATTGCCAGTTTCAATAACACTCTTCAAAGCTCTCATTTTGGTGAATAATGTCTATAATCTATGCAATTATTATCAATCATCAGATTAAGTCTGAATTTAAAAGATGAGCTTAGGGAAATTTGTGTGAGTGTGTGTGCGTGTGCGTGTGCGTGTGTGTGTGTGTGTGTGTGTGTGTATGTGTGTGTGCGTGTGTGTATATGTGTGAGTGTGTGCATGTGTGTGTATGTGTGAGTGTGTGCGTGTGTATGTGTGTGTGTGTGTGCATGTACATGCATGTGTGAGTGTGTGAGTGTGTTTGTGAGTGTGTTCATGTACATGCATGAGTGAGTGTGTGAGTGTGTGAGTGTGTGCATGTACATGCATGTGTTAGTGTGTGAGTGTGTGCATGTACATGCATGTGTGAGTGTGTGAGTGTGTGTGTGCTCTTACACACGTCTACCCAATATCCAGCAGCACCTCACAGCAGCACACCTTTCTTCAGACCCTAGAGCTGAACACCAGTGTGAAGCAGCCTTATTGTCCCAGCCCTCATCAGTATTCTACCCAGCCTCAGACAGGTAAGTAATGACAAGCAGTAAAGGTCTGGGTGCTACAATTCCAGTCTGGCCGGGCTGGGGTGCCTGCCTGCTGCCTGAGCTCTGCCTGGCTGTGCTCGATGATGTCAGGCCTTCACACAGCACAGAGTAGCGCACTCACACACACACACACACACGCACACACAGACACACACACACACACACACACACACACACACACACACACACACACACACACACACACACACACACACAGAGAGAGAGAGCGTATCTCCCTTGTACAGATGAGACTGCCGTCCTAATGAGACTTCATCTCTCGTCTCTCCCCAGGGCTGTATATCCTCTTTAGTCCTCTGCTCCCAAATGGCACCCTATTCCCTTTATAGTGCACTCCTTTAGACCAGGGTCAATAGGACTCTGGCACCCTATTCCCTTCATAGTGCACTACTTTAGACCAGGGTCAATAGGACTCTGGCACCCTATTCCCTTTATAGTGCACTACTTTAGACCAGGGTCAATAGGACTCTGGCACCCTATTCCCTTTATAGTGCACTACTTTAGACCAGGGTCAATAGGACTCTGGCACCCTATTCCCTTCATAGTGCACTACTTTAGACCAGGGTCAATAGGACTCTGGCACCCTATTCCCTTCATAGTGCACTACTTTAGACCAGGGTCAATAGGACTCTGACACCCTATTCCCTTTATAGTGCACTACTTTAGACCAGGGTCAATAGGACTATATAGGGAACAGGGTGCCATTTGGGATGTATGTTTAGTCCCTGGCTCCAGGGTAATAGCTACACCAACCCAGAGACATCTATTTCACCTACTGTACTACACAATGCATTTCACTAGACTCAGGCCCTCCTTCAGCTCCACTGCAAATCTTGTTGTTTTGCCGGTAGTATTTGTAAAGGCAAAATCATTTTATTTTTCCTCTTTTTTTTTTTCCTCTTCAGGGTAAATGTTTAACATCTATTTGTTGTAGCACTTTAGGCATTTGTACACCAAGTCATTAGGGACATGCTAATTACAATAGTTAGGGGTATCTATTGTAAAAAAAAAAAATGTAAATATGGTTTCTCTCAGCAAATTAAATTCTGATTACACTGTCATTGGTTTGTAAAACGCAATCACACAGTCAGCTTGCCAGGATCTGTCACCTACATACATGCACAATCTATTTGGGGATCCTCAGTATTTTTCCATTTTCAGGGTGTCTGTAGTGACACCTCTAGCACTGAGATGCAGTGCCTTAGACCGCTGAACCAGGGTCTGTAGTGACACCTCTAGCACTGAGATGCAGTGCCTTAGACCACTGAACCAGGGTCTGTAGTGACACCTCTAGCACTGAGATGCAGTGCCTTAGACCACTGAACCAGGGTGTCTGTAGTGACACCTCTAGCACCGAGATGCAGTGCCTTAGACCGCTGAACCAGGGTCTGTAGTGACACCTCTAGCACTGAGATGCAGTGCCTTAGACCACTGAACCAGGGTCTGTAGTGACACCTCTAGCACTGAGATGCAGTGCCTTAGACCGCTGAACCAGGGTCTGTAGTGACACCTCTAGCACTGAGATGCAGTGCCTTAGACCACTGAACCAGGGTGTCTGTAGTGACACCTCTAGCACTGAGATGCAGTGCCTTAGACCACTGAACCAGGGTCTGTAGTGACACCTCTAGCACTGAGATGCAGTGCCTTAGACCGCTGAACCAGGGTCTGTAGTGACACCTCTAGCACTGAGATGCAGTGCCTTAGACCGCTGAACCAGGTTCTGTAGTGACACCTCTAGCACTGAGATGCAGTGACCTCTGAACCAGGGTCTGTAGTGACACCTCTAGCACTGAGATGCAGTGCCTTAGACCGCTGCACCAGTCGGGATCCCAAGCCCAAGGGGTTGATGGAGTCCACTTGATATTGTGATACAACATGATGATGTGGGATGTAGACAAATGGCTGGAACCACAGCTACTGGAGAAATGCTTGTAGCTGACTGTCCAGCCGAACAATGACGATGACGATGAAATGTCAAAAATATAACAATAAGAAACAGCATAAAAATCACCTTTACCTTTTCTGCGGACTGAGCTGTCCCAAAGAAGATGGGTATGAAGGCTAGCCAGACGATACAGGTGGTGTACATCGTGAATCCAATGGGTTTAGCCTCGTTAAAGTTCTCCGGGACGCCCCGCGTCTTGATGGCGTACACTGTACACGTGACCATGAGTAGAATGCTATAACCCAACGAGCATATAATCTGCAGGTCCGTGATGTCACATTTCAGTACTCCTCTGGCCTGGTCGGGGTTGACGGTTTTCTGTTCGTCATAGTCGATGATGGTGTTGGGGGGATCCACCCCGAACCAGATAAACACCCCCAGGAGCTGAATGGCGATCAGGCAAGTGGTTATAGCCAGCTGGGAGGTCGGGCTGATCAGCCTGGGTGCTGTCACCGACTTCTTACCCTCTTCGAAGATGCGGTAGATACGGTTTGTCTTGGTGAGGAGGGCCGCGTAGCTAATACACATACCGAGACCTAGGAAGATCCGTCGGAACGAACAGACGGCGACATCAGGCTTGGCAATCATGAGGAAGGTGATGATGTAACAGAGGAAGATCCCGGTGAGAAGGACGTAGCTCAGCTCGCGGCCCGACGCGCGCACAATGGGTGTGTCATTGTGACGGACAAAGGTTGCCATGACGAAGATGGTGGCGATGATGCCCAGCATGGCGAGGAAGACGGGGATCACTGCCCAGGGGGAGTGCCACTCCAGCTTCACGATGGGGATGGGCTGGCATGCCGTCCTGTTGATTACATAATTCATTGATTGATTGATTAAAGGTGAAGTTTACCCAACATCCAGAAACTCTCAAGTGATTCCATACATTGAAACTAGTTCAGTGGAGTTTGCCATACCCCTCTCTCTCCTTGTAGTGCTGTACTTAAACAGCTGCAAACACGGGTTGCGGGACTCGTGATGTTGCTGTATGCCTCACTACTACGTTGCCTGTTCAGAATTCAGAAATCCACAAAACATGGACAAATATTTCGTTTTATTGAAAGAGCTATTTTCTGTCAAAAGTACTATTGGTTTTGAGTGAGGAAATGTGTACTTTAACACCTAAAACATTTGCGACAATTTTACGTCATTCTTTTATGCAACCGACTGCCACAGCAGGTGAGATGGGTAACAACTGAGCAGGTGTACGTACATATGTCCTGACTCAAACCCGATAGTACAGTACTTTTGATTAAAACTATATATATATTTTTAAATGCTTTCAATAAAACAACCATTTTGTCCACACTTTGCAGATTTCTGAACCATGAATTCACGAGCAACAGAGCAATGAGGCCTGCACCCAGCATGGCAGCTGTTCCAGTACAGCGCCACAGGGAGAGAGATGTGACAGGGGGAAAACTCAGCTTTATGTTCAGTTTATTTGACAATTCTCAAAAAACACTTACAGACGACAAGAAGAAAAGCAGTGCTGCACTGTAAAACATCATACTATCAGGGAAGACACAAACATGTCACAGACTAATTTAGGGTTGCAAAATTCCTGATGACTTTACAATATTCCCAGGTTTTCCAGAAATCCCCAAATCCCGAAAACATGGAAATGTTGGGAAAGTTTCAGGAATTTTGCAACCCTTGACTTGTATTTTTTTTTATAGTGTTCCTGACTGTCACCTGTTGGGGTTGGGCCTCATGTTGTAGGAGCACAGCTTGCAAGACGTTGCATCATATTGATACTGGTAGCCATCACAGGGCTCACAGTGCCAGCAGCAGGGCATGCCTTTCACTGCCTTCTTCCTCTCTCCTGTCCTGCAGGGCAGACTACACACAGAGCTGGGAATCTCTGTCTGTCCGTTAGGCCACTGCATGTCCTCAATCTGGAACACACGACGGAGGGAGATGGCTTAGTGGACAGGGGGGGGGGGGGGGCATGTACCTCATGACAACATACAAGACACATACAAACACAGGAGTATAACAATGAAAAGGAGTTGTTAAAAAACAAAACAAGTGTATCTATGTCTTTCTGTTAGCCCACTGCATTTCCTCAATCTGGAGCTAAACACATATGGAGGGTATCATTTTGTTTTGTTTTGTTTGTTCCCTAAAATGATGACTCTATTGTCACTGTAAACTTCATGCATAGAGTTTTACCTAACTGGCTAACTGCAAATACTTTCCAAATAAACACTTCACAAACACTTTCCAAATAAACACTTCACAAACACTTTACAAATAAATACATTTTCCTGCCTTAATGTACAATTTTTCTGTAAATATTCACGATTGCCTCGGGATATTTTTATGCTGGTGACTTCAATACCCAATGGACCCAATGGTAATGGAAGTTACTTTTATGTACTGATATCAAGCAGCATAAAAGTTATTATTAAGTGCTATGTCCTCATATTTCAATTCCATGAAGTGGTGATGAAAACATACATTCTGGATCTATTGAATGTTCATCATAATCTGCTAAATGGTAATTATCCGTCTACCTCCTCATGCGTTTTGCACACAATGTATATAGACTCTTTAAAAAAATAATAATAATAATTATACTGTGTTATTGACTTTATTGTTTACTCCATGTGTAACTCTGTGTTGTCTGTTCACACTGCTATGCTTTATCTTGGTCGCAGTTGTAAATGAGAACTTGTTCTCAACTGGCCTACCTGGTTAAATAAAGGTGAAATAAAAAAAATTAAAATAAGATTTATTCCGCCATTCTTGATTTCTTGTTATTTTTTTGTGTGTAGTTTTTCTATTTCTTACATTTTAATTGTTTGTCATTTTACTGCATCGTTAGGAGCTAGTAACATAAGCATTTCGCTGCAGCCGCTCTAGCATCTGCTAAACTGTTCTGGTTTGAAGTGTTCTAACAAGGATGAGTGGCTAACAACTTCCAAGGTCTTTTTCTGTTTGGACACAAAAGAGATTGACTGCCGACACACACAGAAGTGCTATGTACTGTCTGCAGGCGAATCCCTACTGGTGTGTTAGACTTTAACCGTTAAAGTTAACTAGGGCCTAGACATATCCGTGGACAGTAAAGCATGACTCACGACTGTTGTGTTTTAAAAAAAACACTCACGACTAGTATTTTCCCTAACAAACCCACAGATAACTGTCCCTCTCCAACTTTGACTGTCACCACTGTGAAAACCGTCTGACTGACTGTTACCTGGAGTCGGGCTGATTGTTACCTGGAGTCTGGCTGACTGACTGTCACTTTGGGACTAGGGGAAAAAAATCCTTCAAACTTGAATGAAAAAAATCCTTCAAACTTTCCTATGACACATCCGGAAGGATGGCTGAAGGGACAAGGTCAAGCATTCCAACGCCACAACAAAAGACAAACTCAGAATAACCTAATCTACCGACTGACCTCATGCAGATAAAGAAAAAAACAGACTTATTTTCCTCTGTTCTCCACATCTCACCTTTCTCTCACCTTTCTCACCTTTCTCTCACCTTTCTCACCTTTCTGTCACCTCTCTCTCTCTCTCTCTCTCTCTCTCTCTCTCTCACCTCTCTCACTCTCTCACTCTCTCACTCTCTCACTCTCTCACTCTCTCACTCTCTCACTCTCTCACTCTCTCACTCTCTCTCACCTCTCTCTCTCTCTCTCTTATATCACGTCCCACCCTCCATCCATTCATCCCTACATTCTTCCCACTCACTCTCTCCATCCGACCGGCTCCATCTCCTTCATGCCAAGCTCATCATGGAGAGGAGCTTAGAAAATAAACCATCAACATTAGTGGGAACATCAGACATCAGAACATCTTTCCATGTTGTGAAATCACCTCCATATGCAGGTGATTGCAAGTGCCCTGTTTTGCATTGAAAATTAGATACTTACTATGTTATAGAAGTTTGGAAAACTCTAAACAGCTTTACTAGTGTAAAGTCTCTAGTGATAGCCTTAAGATTAATCTCGGACACCTGAAATTCAATGAAATTGCTTCAGATTCTCGATTAAGTCTCGGGGGGAAGACGTGTTAGAATATGTACTAACAAGATTAGCCAATTCTCCGCTCTTCTAAAAGGAAACTTCCAGACAGTATCAGGCTAGCCAAGTCTCCACCTCTAAAAGGAAAATTCCAGACAGTATCAGGCTAGCCAAGTCTTCACCTCTATAAGGAAACTTCCAGACAGTTTCAGGCTAGCCAAGTCTTCACCTCTAAAAGGAAACTTCCATACAGTTTCAGGCTAGCCAAGTCTCCACCTCTAAAAGGAAACTTCCAGACAGTTTCAGGCTAGCCAATTCTCCGCTCTTCTAAAAGGAAACTTCCAGACAGTATCAGGCTAGCCAAGTCTTCACCTCTAAAAGGAAACTTCCAGACAGTATCAGGCTAGCCAAGTCTTCACCTCTAAAAGGAAACTTCCAGACAGTTTCAGGCTAGCCAAGTCTTCACCTCTAAAATTAATATTTCAGCCAGTTTCGGACAAGTCTATGTACCAAATATCCCCTCGAAAGATGTGATCACCTGCAAAATTGTGATTTGTCCAAATTATCAGTGACGAAAAATCAGCGTACAATATCAAAGTTCCTCGTTAGTGGCCGCGTCCCACAGTCTGTCGACAGCTGTGACTACCATTTACTGATAACATCTGTCCACAAAGAGATAACCTTAACATCAACTCGTGTGACAAGACTCGGTCGCAGCCGATTTAGTTCTGAGTGCCGAGATCGCTAGTGTTTTTCGACACATCCCACTGTTGTAGCTAGTGTATGAAACAGTCATACATCGAGGTGGTCATTGGATGGATTTAATTTATTATTATTTATATCCAGGAGGGAAAGTTCGTCACTAAATCAGTCATTAACATGGAACACTGTATGAAATAGAACAGGATGAAAGGCTGCTACGCTGCTACACTTTAAATGATTCAACACCTCTTTTTGAAGTGATGTCACCTCTGAGAGTTAGACCTGAGCAAGATGTCCATAGTTTTATCACAATGAATAAGTATGAAGATATTATTATAGCTCCTTTGTTCACCATTTAAAACAATTTAATAGTCTGGAATATTTTGTAACGGGTAGGCATCCCAAATAGCAACCTATGTTTGACCAGAGCCTTAAGTGCCTTGTTCGAAAGTGCCGCCCTATGTAGTGACTGGGGTGCCATTTTGGAGGCATGCTGGGGTTTAGAGACTCAGCCACAGAGTACTGAACCTGTCTGTCCTACATTCTGACATCTTTAAAAATGAGGAGATATATGCAGAATAGTGTCGACTCGAAGCTGGATGTCTCCTCGAAGGTTCAGAGGCCTCCTATGAGTCATCTACTGTGAGCAAATAGACACTCTCTGTGATGACACTCTCTGTGGTGACACTCTCTGTGGTGACACTCTCTGTGGTGACACTCTCGGTGGTGACACTCTCTATGGTGACACTCTCTATAGTGACACTCTGTGGTGACACTCTCTATGGTGACACTGTCGGTGATGACACACTATGGTGACACTCTCTGTAATGACACTCTCTGTGATGACACGTACTATGGTGACACTCTCTATGGTGACACTATAGTGACACTCTCTATGGTGACACTATAGTGACACTCTCTGTGGTGACACTCTCTGTGATGACACTCTATGGTGACACTCTCTGTGGTGACACTCTCTATGGTGACACTCTCTGTGATGACACTCTCAATGGTGACAATCTCTATGGTGACACTCTCTGTGGTGACACTCTCTGTGGTGACACTCTCTGTGGTGACACTCTCTGTGGTGACACTCTCTGTGGTGACACTCTCTGTGGTGACACTCTCTGTGGTGACACTCTCTGTGATGGCACGTACTATGGTGACACTCTCTATGGTGACGCTATAGTGACACTCTCTATGGTGACGCTATAGTGACACTCTCTATGTTGACACTCTCTGTGATGACACTCTCTATGGTGACACTCTCTGTTGTGACACTCTCTGTGGTGACACTGTCTGTGATGAAAGTCTCTATGGTGGCAATCTCTATGATGGCACTCTCTTTGATCATCACTAGTCACCATAGCAACACACACCCGTAGCACGCGCTCCAGCAGGTATATTTTACTGGTCATCCCCAAAGCCAAAACGTTCTTTGGCTGCCTTTCCTTCCAGTTGTCTGCTGCCAATGACTGGAACGAATTGCAAAAATCACTGAAGCTGGAGTCTTATATCTCCCTCTCTAAATTTAAGCATCAACTGTCAGAGCAGCTTACCGATCACTGCACCTGTACACAGCCAATCTGTAAATAGCCCACCCAAATAACTCATCCCATTATTGTTATTTATCCTCTTGCTCTTTTGCACCCCAGTATCTCTACTTGCACATCATCATCTGCACACAGATTAAAATGGCGGCAGAAGTAATGGCAGCAGTTTTACGGGCGCCCAACCAATGGTGCTATTATTATGTGTTTTTTTCCACGTTATTTGTAACTTATTTTGCACATAATGTTTCTGTAAACGTATCTTACGGCAAAAAATAGCTTCTGGAAATCAGGACAGCGATCACGTCAGACAATAAATTAGACGAAGTACGATCACGAATATCCTTCCAATGTGACATCAAAAGAATCGTAGGCTGAAAAACGGCTTGGAAATTCGGGATATACACTGCACCGGAAAGATAGAACAGCACACTCTGGTAAAATGAGGGGGGGGGGGGGGGCGGTCTGTGCATGATTGTAAACAACAGCTGGTGCACGAAATCTAAGGAAGTCTCGAGATTTTGCTCGCCTGAAGTGGAGTATATTGTGATAAATTGCAGGCCACACTACTTGTCTAGAGAGTTCTCAGCTATACTTTTCGTGGCCATGTATTTACCACCACAGACAGATGCTGGCACAAAGACCGCACTCAGTCAGCTGTATAAGGAAATAAGCAAACAGGAAACCACTCACCCAGAGGCGGCGCTCCTAGTGGCCGGAGACTTTAATGCAGGGAAACTTAAATCAGTTTTACCTAATTTCTATCAACATGTTAAATGTGCAACCAGAGGGGAAAAAATTCTAGATCACCTGTTCTCCACACACAGAGACGCAAAGCTCTCCCTCACCATCCATTTGGTAAATCTGACCACAACTCTGTCCTCCTGAGATTCATGCTACACCGGCTCCGACGCTCGTCTTATGTGGCATGGCTCGCATTGCTCACAAACTATTACAGACTACAAAGGGAAGCAAAGCCGCGAGCTGCCCAGTGACACGAGCCTACCAGACGAGCTAAATCCGTTCTATGCTCACATCAAGGCAAGCAACACTGAGGCATGCATGAGAGCATCAGCTGTTCCGGACGACTGTGTGATCACACTCTCCGTAGCCAACGTGAGTAAGACCTTTAAACAGGTCAACATACTCGAGGCTGCAGGGCCAGACGGATTACCAGGACGTGTGCTCCAGGCACGTGCTGATCCCCAACACTGGAGCTCCCCAGGGGTGTGTGCTCAGTCCCCTCCTGTACTCCCTGTTCATCCATGACTGCATGGCCAGGCACAACTCCAACACCATCATTAAGTTTGCAGACGACACAACAGTGATGGGCCAGGTCACCGACAACGAGGCTGCCTATAGGGAGGTCAGAGACCTGGTGGTGCCAGAATAACAACCTGTCCCTCAATGTAACCAACAATAAGGAGATGATTGTAGACAACAGGAAAAGGAGGATGGAGCACTCCCCCATTTTCATCAACGGGGCTCTAGTGGAGCAGGTCGAGAGCGTCAAGTTCCTTGGTGTCCACATCAACAACAAACTAGAATGGTCCAAACACAGCAAAACAGTCGACAAAGCCTATTCCTCCTCAGGAAACGAAAAATATTTGGCATGGGTCCCGAGATCCTCAAAAGGTTCTACAGCTGCAACATCGAGAGCATACTGGTTTCATCACTGCCTGTTACGCCGGCCTCTCACATCAAGCCACTACAGCTGGTAGTGCGTATGGCCCAGTACATCACTGGGGCTAAGCTGCCTGCCATCCAGGACCTCTACACCAGGTGGTGTCAGAGGAAGGCCCTAAAAATGGTCAAAGACCCCAGCCAACCCAGTCATAGACTGCACTCTCTGCTACCGCATGGCAAGCGGTACCGGAGTGCCAAGTCTAGGACAAAAAGGCTTCTCAACAGTTTTTACCCCCAAGCCATAAGACTCCTGAACTAGTAACCAAATGGCTACCCGGACTATTTGCATTGTGTGTGTGTGTCCCCCCCAACCCCTCTTTTACGCTGCTGCTACTCTCTTTTTATCATATATGCATTATCACTTTAACTATACATTCATGTACATACTACCTCAATTGGCCAGACCAACCAGTGCTCCAGCACGTTGTCTAACCGGTCTATCGGCATTGTGTCCCACACACCACCAGCCCCTATTTTACGCTACTGCTACTCTCTGTTCATTGTATATGCATAGTCACTTTAACCATACCTACATGTACATACTACCTCAATCAGCCTGACTAACCGGTGACTGTATGTAGCCTCGCTACTTTTATAGCCTCGCTACTGTATATAGCCTGTTTTTTTACTGTTGTTTTATTTCTTTACTTACAGTTCACCTACAGTGCCTTGCAAAAGTATTCGGCCCCCATTAAACTTTGCGACCTTTTGCCACATTTCAGGCTTCAAACATAAACATATAAAACTGTATTTTTTTTGTGAAGAATCAACAACAAGTGGGACACAATCATGAAGTGGAACGACATTTATTGGATATTTCAAACTTTTTTAACAAATTAAAAACTGAAAAATTGGGCGTGCAAAATTATTCAGCCCCTTTACTTTCAGTGCAGCAAACTCTCTCCAGAAGTTCAGTGAGGATCTCTGAATGATCCAATGTTGACCTAAATGACTAATGATGATAAATACAATCCACCTGTGTGTAATCAAGTCTCCGTATAAATGCACCTGCACTGTGATAGTCTCAGAGGTCCGTTAAAAGCGCAGAGAGCATCATGAAGAACAAGGAACACACCAGGCAGGTCCGAGATACTGATGTGAAGAAGTTTAAAGCCGGATTTGGATACAAAAAGATTTCCCAAGCTTTAAACATCCCAAGGAGCACTGTGCAAGCGATAATATTGAAATGGAAGGAGTATCAGACCACTGCAAATCTACCAAGACCTGGCCGTCCCTCTAAACTTTCAGCTCATACAAGGAGAAGACTGATCAGAGATGCAGCCAAGAGGCCCATGATCACTCTGGATGAACTGCAGAGATCTACAGCTGAGGTGGGAGACTCTGTCCATAGGACAACAATCAGTCGTATATTGCACAAATCTGGTCTTTATGGAAGAGTGGCAAGAAGAAAGCCATTTCTTAAAGATATCCATAAAAAGTGTCGTTTAAAGTTTGCCACAAGCCACCTGGGAGACACACCAAACATGTGGAAGAAGGTGCTCTGGTCAGATGAAACCAAAATTGAACTTTTTGGCAACAATGCAAAACGTTATGTTTGGCGTAAAAGCAACACAGCTGAACACACCATCCCCACTGTCAAACATGGTGGTGGCAGCATCATGTTTTGGGCCTGCTTTTCTTCAGCAGGGACAGGGAAGATGGTTAAAATTGATGGGAAGATGGATGGAGCCAAATACAGGACCATTCTGGAAGAAAACCTGATGGAGTCTGCAAAAGACCTGAGACTGGGACGGAGATTTGTCTTCCAACAAGACAATGATCCAAAACATAAAGCAAAATCTACAATGGAATGGTTCAAAAATAAACATATCCAGGTGTTAGAATGGCCAAGTCAAAGTCCAGACCTGAATCCAATCGAGAATCTGTGGAAAGAACTGAAAACTGCTGTTCACAAATGCTCTCCATCCAACCTCACTGAGCTCGAGCTGTTTTGCAAGGAGGAATGGGAAAAAATGTCAGTCTCTCGATGTGCAAAACTGATAGAGACATACCCCAAGCGACTTACAGCTGTAATCGCAGCAATAGGTGGCGCTACAAAGTATTAACTTAAAGGGGGCTGAATAATTTTGCACGCCCAATTTTTCAGTTTTTGATTTGTTAAAAATGTTTGAAATATCCAATAAATGTCGTTCCACTTCATGATTGTGTCCCACTTGTTGTTGATTCTTCACAAAAAAATACAGTTTTATATCTTTTTGTTTGAAGCCTGAAATGTGGCAAAAGGTCGCAAAGTTAAAGGGGGCCGAATACTTTCGCAAGGCACTGTAATACCTTTTTTTGCAGTATTGGTTAGAGCCTGTTGTTTTCGGCGCACGTGACAAGGAAACTTTCATTTGATTTGATCTATCACTCCCGTGTTAATGCTAAATTGTAATTATTTCGCCTTTATGGCCTATTTACTGCCTAACCTCCCTACTCTTCTACATTTGCACACACTGTACACAAATTTTACTATAGTGTTACTGACTGTACTTTTGTTTATGTGTAACTCTTGTGTTGTTGTTTTTGTTTCACTGCTTTGCTTTATCTTGGCCAGGTTGCAGTTGTAAATGAGAACTTGTTCTCAACTGGCCAACCTGGTTAAATAAAGGTGAAATAAAACATACATATAACATCTTTTTCACTTCTTCATTCAACTGACAGGCATTTGGGCCTTGTCCGGTGTCTGAAGTAAATCTCTATGATGTCACTCTCTATGATGTCACCCTCTATGATCTCACGCTCTATGTTGACACTCTCTACACTCTCTATGTTGACACTCTCTATGTTGACACTCTCTATGATGTCACTCTCTATGATGTCACTCTCTATGTTGACACTATGTTGACACTCTCTATTTTGACACTCTCTATGATGTCACTCTCTATGATGTCACTCTCTATGATGTCACTCTCTATGTTGACACTCTCTATGTTGACACTCTCTATGTTGACACTCTCTATGTTGACACTCTCTATGTTGACACTCTCTATGTTGACACTCTCTATGTTGACACTCTCTATGTTGACACTATCATCTATGCTGACACTCTCTATGCTGACACTCTCTATGTTGACACTCTGTTGACACTCTCTATGCTGACACTCTCTATGTTGACACTCTCTATGTTGACACTCTCTATGTTGACCCTCTCTATGTTGACACTCTCTATGTTGACACTCTCTATGTTGACACTCTCTATGTTGACACTCTCTATGTTGACACTCTCTATGTTGACACTCTCTATGTTGACACTCTCTATGTTGACACTCTTCGAGTCCGACTCCTTAAAGAAAACAATCTTCATCCAGTAGAGGTGAGTAATCAATGTCCTTATCGAGAAGCTCTTTTCGGTCATTAGACACAGCGGCAAGAAACATTATGTACAAAATAAGTGACAAATATCGCAACAAAAACACACACAATAGCACAATTGGTTTGGAGCTCGTTAAAAATGGCAGCCATCTCCTCCGGCGCCATTCTTCCACTGCTCTAATATAAAAGTACACAGGTTTTGCACACACGCACGCTGCGCGGGTCAGCTGTTTGTTCACCCGCACCCGCACGCAATTGCTAACAACCCATCCGCAACCGTCTGACTTTAAGTGATAAAGTGAAAATGTGAGACCTGCAAATGGCCCTAATCCGGAAATACAGAAAATGTAATGTACAGTCAGAGATGACAGAAATATTTTTTGACAGGCCTTTTTACATACGCCTCTGTTTTTTGCTTCAAGCTTCTGACATATTTTGTTCATCTATAATTAGATGCAGTACATACAGCTTCTCTTCTGTCATTACGTGTTGCCCTAAAAGACTAAATAAACCACTTTATTTTTATTTATTCAACTAGGTAAGTCAGTCAAAAACATATTCTTATTTACAATGACGGCCTAGGAACAGCGGGTTAACTGTCTTGTTCAGGGGCAGAACGACAGATTTTGTTCCTTGTCAGCTCGGGGATTTGATCTAGCAACCTTTTGGTTGCTGGCCCAACCCTCTAGCCGCCAGTCTACCTGCTGCCCCCCCAAATTGAATGCTTCAATCTAGTTGATATCGGTAAAGCTTTCTCTTTCTTCTTTCATCTCTGCTTTTCTCAAGATGCTGAAAGAAAGCACGATTCTCCATTCCTGTTCCCGAGTCAAAATGTACATTTGGTCTCTAAATTTACTGCAAGAAATTAATGTTGCGGTTGTGGACCGTCTGTAAAAGTGCTAGCTTTATCAGTATCATTAAAGCTGATTGAAATTCTATCACATTTAGGGACCGTCTGTAAAGGTGCCAACTTTATCAGTATCATTAAAGCTGATAGTATTTCAATCACATTTAGGGAACGTCTGTAAAGGTGCCAACTTTATCAGTATCATTAAAGCTGATAGTATTTCAATCACATTTAGGGTCCGTCTGTAAAGGTGCTGACTTTATCAGTATCATTAAAGCTGATAGTATTTCAATCACATTTAGGGACCGTCTGTAAAGGTGCCAACTTTATCAGTATCATTAAAGCTGATAGTATTTCGATCACATTTAGGGTCCGTCTGTAAAGGTGCTGACTTTATCAGTATCATTAAAGCTGATAGTATTTCAATCACATTTAGGGACCGTCTGTAAAGGTGCCAACTTTATCAGTATCATTAAAGCTGATTGAAATACTATCACATTTAGGGGCCTTCTGTAAAGGTGCTGACTTTATCAGTATCATAAAAGCTAATAGTATTTGAGGGTATTCAGTTGTACAATTGACTACTTTCCTTTCCTATTTCATCCACATTAAATATACATCTAATTCAAACTGAAATCTTTTCAAAAGCAAGTTGTGTTATTTTAACAGCTATTCATTTCCTGAAAATCGGTCAAGCTGATGTCATTTTAAAATAATTAATTGCATTTTCTCCTGGTCTTTGCTGAAGATCCAATGGCACCTTTTGTAAGAATAAGGATGTTAAAGGGTGTTAAACCTCGATCTAACCTTCACACCATCACGGTCACCTAATCATCCCCAGCTTCGTCATTCATCCCCCTCCTCTCCCCTGTAACTATTCCCCAGGTCGTTGCTGTTAATGAGAATGTGTTCTCGGTCAACTTACCTGGCAAAATAAGGGTTAAATAAAAAAGTGACTGTCAAATTTGATTTAATATCACGTTCACAAGTACAGTGAACTACCTTTCTTGCAAGCTCTATATCCAACATTGCAGTAATCAATATCAATGTACTGTAGTACCAAAAATAACATAAGAACAAAAACATAAGATACAAAAATAGGAAATAACACGAGAAGTAAGCATACTATGTACAGGGTCAGTCCCAGTACCATATTTACAATGTACTGGAGTGATTGAGGTAGATATCTACAAGGGTAACCATACTATATACAGGGTTAGGTCAGTACCATATTTATAGAGGTAGATATCTACAAGGGTAAGTTCCAGTACCATATTTACAATTTACAATGTACTGGAGTGATTGAGGTAGATATCTACAAGGGTAACCATACTATATACAGGTTTAGTTCAGTACCATATTTACAATGTACAGGGATACTGGAGTGATAGAGGTAGATATGTATAGGGGTAAGGTGACTAGGTATTAGGATATATAATAAACAGGAGCAGTGTATATGGTGAGTGTGTGTGTGTGTAGAGTCACGATACATGTGTGTGCATGTTATATAAACCAATTCTTCCTTTGGCCCCCTCTCTTTCCAGTTCTCTGCTGCCAATGACACGTATCTCCCTCACCAGCTGTCAGAGTAGCTCACAGATTACTACACCTGTACTTAGCCCATCTATAGTTTAGCCCAAAAAACTGTATTTATTGATTGATTTATTTTGCTCCTTTGCACCCCATTATTTCTATCTCTACCTTGCACATTCTTCCACTGCAAATCTACCATTCCAGTGTTTTACTTGTTATATTGTATTTACTTTGCCACCATGGCCTTTTTTTGCCTTTACCTCCCTTATCACACCTCATTTGCGCACATTGTGTATACACTTATTTTTATACTGTATTATTGACTGTATGTTTGTTTTACTCCATGTGTAACTCTGTGTTTTTGTATGTGTCGAACTGCTTTGCTTTATCTTGACCAGGTTGCAATTGTAAATGAGAACATGTTCACAACTTGCCTACCTGGTTAAATAAAGGTGAAATAAAAATAACAATTATAAAACATGTGGTGTGAGCAAATGAAGTGAATTTGTGTGTGTGTGTGTGTGTGTGTGTGTGTGTGTGTGTGTGTGTGTGTGTGTGTGTGTGTGTGTGTGTGTGTGTGTGTGTGTGTGTGTGTGTGTGTACATGTGTAGCAGTGGAGGATCCTCAGAGGAGGAAGAGGAGGACCATCCTCCTCTGTGAGTTTCAGAAAAATGTAGAAAGTGAAACATTAAAAAAGTTATAATCAATTATCCTTTTTAGATAAAACTATACTAAATATCACATTTAAAACCAAATCATTGATTAAAACACACTATTTTGCAATGAAGATCTACAGTAGCCTCAGCAGCACTCTGTAGGGTAGGACCGTGGTGTAGCCGGAGGACAGCTGGCTTACGTCCTCCTGTGGCTACATTGACTTCAATACAAAACCTAGGAGGCTCATGGTTCTCACCCCTTTCCATAGACTTACACAGTAGTTATGATAACTTCTGGAGAACATCCTCCAACCTATCAGAGCTCTTGCAGCATGAACGGACATGTTGACCACCCAATCATAGGATCAGAGAATGAACCTAGTACTGAAAGCATAGGCTACAGTTAGCTAGCACTGCGGTGCATAACATGTGGTGAGTAGTTGACTCAAAGAAAGACAATTAATTAATTTCTTCAAAAAGTAAGGTGAAGAGAGAGAGAGATTCTGTAGTATTCTTTTCACTTTCACTTACTTAGATAGCGAATGCAGCTAGCGAATAGATCTTACTCAAACACACGGCTCAAACAGAGTGGGATGCTATGTAGCTAGTTGGCTAAGGCTATCCAACACTGGAACTCTTCCAAGTCAAGGTAAGCTTTCGGGTTTTTATTTATTTATTGCCACGTTGCCCACCGGTTAACTGCTAAACTGCTTGCCGACTGTACACTGTACTGAGAGATTGTAGCGGGTTTACTAATGCATTACTTCTAGTAGCTGTGTGAACGATGACGTTAGCTAATATGGTGACAACGATGAAGGCTGTAGCAGTTAACGGTTATGATGTGAAGGTTTGGCTTGAAAAGGTTTTTTTCACCTAGTCAGACACAGCTGATGTGTTGTGCACTGAAGTCCACAAGTGAACTGAAAAGGTGAGAGGAGGTGAGCATAGATGCGAGAAGAACATGATCATGCCGTTTGTATGAGGCTGCTATGAAAGTGAACTGTGTTTGTGTGTGATTAAGGGTGTACTCAAATCATTCATGATTTGATTTGATTTGATTTATTCATTCGATTCAGTTGGAAGACGTTTCTTAAACGGAAGCAAACAGAACAAAATGGGGATAAACATACCTGAATTTGTCCAATATAAACTCTCGTTTGCAACTGCTGGACTAATGATTACACCCTAGATCAGCTAGAGGCTTCGCAAGAGCGTGCAAGGCGGTATTGAATGTGTCACTGTCTGTCACTTTGACCATGAAAATTGTTCTTTCGACCTGTGCTGTAAACATTCATTCATAGGCTAGGTTGGAGTCTAAACCGTTCGATGTTACATTGGGCTGGTTGAATGGAATATGAAGGACAGTCATCCAATATGCTGTAATAGAAATAAATCAATGCTCATAAGACAAATACTTTTCCTCCCTCGTCATAAATGGCACCGACCGCCACTGGTGTTTACAGTCCTGTGAGTCTGCATGGACAAAATGGAGATAAATCAAATACAAGGGTCAACTCAGATAGCCATTTTGTTACCTATTTAGCTGTCTTATGGCTTGGGGATAGGAGCTGTTCGGGAGCCTGTTATTGTCAGAAGATGGACCTCTCTTACAACTTCACCAACTCTTTCTCAAACATTAGACTGTTCTGACCCTCCCTGGATCTCCCAACTCTTTATTTTCAACTCTCCACTTCACATTTTTTTTCTCTAATTCAATTAAAGTCCAACATGGATTGGTGTTCCCTTTTTCTTCCCAAGTTCCAAAAAGCATTTGGCAGTTGGCGTGTATTTGGCACTCTGCACTTAGGCCCTATAGCTAGGCTTATAAATTCCACAAGAATATTAATGGATTTTTAAACATTGTTTTCTTTGTTCAACCCGCCCGCCACCCACCCGTCGTTCATCCACACAATATTTCATGAACTTAAACCCGTCTGTCCAGCGGATATCACCGCAGGGACGTCAATAATGCACGCACACGCGCCTATCACGAGTCTTGGAAATGCCACTGTGGAAATGCACACACACACACACACACACACAGACACACACACACACACGCACACACACACAGATCATCTATTTCTGTTTAAGGTGATTGACATGCTCCACATCTGCCAGTGTCTCAGTTAGGAACATTGCTGTAGGAGTGAATGATAAATAGAGATGTGTTTTATCTGCAGAAATATGATTATTGGGTTTATATTTCCTAACCCTCATTGTTTTGAATGGTTTCATCAAGTATTATCAAGTATTATTTTGAACTTATAAACATGAGTTTGGGTATTTACTGTACAATATACTGTAGGTAGAGAACATTGAAGAGGTCAAGACTATGTCAAAAACTTTTGACAAAACTGCAGATATAACCTTATAGTCCCCAATTCTCGAACTGCAGTAATGGGACCAGGGAAATCTGATCTAAGGTAAATACTTGGATCAGGGATATCTGATCTATGGTCAGTAATGGGACCAGGGATATCTGATCTAAGGACAGTCATTACTTACCCTACAGATAAAGATTTGCTGACATTTCCAGCACTTTCAGGGATAAGACAGATCAATATTCATTATCTACTGTACCTAGTTAATCTGAGGTGTCAGATGAGAAGCCGGTTTAAAACCATCGGTCATCATACTTGAAGAAACACAAGTAAACAACAAGTTAACACAGAGTAAACATCTGTGTTGGTAAATGATCTACTAAAAGAGTTTTACTGCAGCCTACATGTGGGTCATTAGAACATAATGCCATATGGCTTCTGTTGTATGATTCCAATAATTCAATTCAATTCAAATGTAATTATATAGCCCTTCGTACATCAGCTGATATCTCAAAGTGCTGTACAGAAACCCAGCCTAAAACCCCAAACAGCAAGCAATGCAGGTGTAGAAGCACGGTGGCTAGGAAAAACTCCCTAGAAAGGCCAAAAACCTAGGAAGAAACCTAGAGAGGAACCAGGCTATGTGGTTTCCACATCATTTGCTGTATATTGACCCAACACAATCCAGTGAAGCTGGAGTTAAGGAAAAGTGGAATGGAATGTTCCAGTTGATACAGGAAGAGGCAAAACACCGGGTGGAGACGTCAATTCAATGTGCATTCAACGTTGGTTTAGCGTCATTTAATTGAAATGACATGGAAACAATGTTGATTCAACCAGTGGGAAGGATAGGAGAGGAAAGTATTAGTCTGATGTTATTCTGCCTCCAGCCTACACACTCTTATCACTCTCAGCCAGTCCTTTGCTTTCTCTCTCTCATCACTCTCTCATCACTCTCACCTCCCTCCCTATCTCTCTCTCTCCCTCTCCTTCTCTTTCTTTCTCTATCACTCTCTCTCTCATCACTCTCTCATCACTCTCACCTCCCTCCCTATCTCTCTCTCTCCCTCTCCTCTCTCTCTCTCTCTCATCACTCTCACCTCCCTCCCTATCTCTCTCTCCCTCTTTCTCTTTCTTTCTCTATCACTCTCTCTCTCTCTCTCTCCCTCTCATTTGGCTTTACAATAATTTGAGCCATATAATAGCCAATTAAACATCTCTCTGTTTTGTTAGTAGGTGAGTAGTTTTTGTTAGTAGTAAGTAGTCAGCTGATATATCTTAAAAATACATTAGCGTCATCAACTCAAGAAAACCATATGGAAAACATAGCCAAATTTCCCTCAACAAACACATTTACATATATATCACATTTCTGCTCGTACAGTTTGTACATTTCAGTGCTTTAATATGCTGACATTTAAATTATATTTAGGGCTTATCCAGAGTAGCTTACAGCCACTTTATTTAACTAAGGTATAGATCAGAGAGACTTACAGTTACTGCATTTAACTAAGGTATAGATCAGAGAGACTCACACCCACTGTAGTTAACTAAGGTATAGGTCAGAGAGACTTACAGCCACTGAATTTAACTAAGGTATAGGTCAGAGAGACTCACACCCACTGTAGTTAACTAAGGTATAGATCAGAGAGACTTACAGACACTGTAGTTAACTAAGGTATAGGTCAGAGAGACTTACAGCCACTGAATTTAACTAAGGTATAGGTCAGAGAGACTTACAGTCACTGCATTTAACTAAGGTATAGATCAGAGTGACTTACAGTCATTGAATTTAACTAAAGTATAGATCAGAGAGACTTACAGTCACTGTATTTAACTAAGGTATGGGTCAGAGTGACTTACACTAAGGTATTCATGGATACACCTGACGCTCAGTTGAAATTAAATTAAAACAGGTATCTAAATCTCTGAATTAGCCAACATGCCTGTAATATGTTGTGCTGTAGTTTCCGAAAATCGTGGCCCGAATAGAAAGGGGTTAACTTCCATCGCATCCCCACTGATTTAGAACGTCGGCATAGGTGGCTAGCTACTTACGAAGGGATGAATGGATGCCCACGAAGGACTCTCGGTTGTGCAGTGCGCATTTCGTGTCTGGTAGGCCTTGTCACAGTTTGCTACATAGCTATGCAGTACGTTGTAAATCATCAACTTGAGTAAATTCAACTTGTTCCGCCTTGATACTGTCATCAACAGGCCGCAATTAATTTCTGATTACTTAGCTAGCTAGCTAGCTAGCCATCTTTACATGATGAGCGGCTCTGAGAGGGAATGAAGGAAGGCTTAGGGAAGGATGATAAAAGCATCACACATATGTTTATCTACCAGATATTAGCATTTTAATGAAATACCCTTCTAATCTATCTCTATTGCAAGAGTGGTCAGTCTTGCAACTATTAAACTTACTCCATACGAATTACTACGAGAATAACATGAAGTAGATAACTTTAGCTGATGCTAACCCCTGAAATCTTTTCACATGGAAAAGAGTTAATCCACTGAGCCCAGACTACGTGCCATCGGTCTTCGCCCACCTTACATCCAGTCAGATAGACACCGGTCACTACAGCCTAAAGAAATGTGAAACCAGACGGGAAATGAAGAAGGCAGGACAGTCCCCCTCAGGAGACTGAAAAGATTTGGCTCCTTAACAGCTTCTACCCCCAAGCCATAATACTGCTGAACAATTAATCAAAAAGAAACCTGACTATTTACATTGACACCGTTCCCTCCCTCCATTCGTTTTGTACACTGCTGCTACTTGCTGTTTATTATCTTTGCATAGACACTTCACCCCTAACTTTTGTTTTTCTTCTTTTAAGGGTCAGCTTAATATTGCGGAAAGATTGTTGCTTCCATCAATGTAATTGTCTGCATCATTTCCAATCCCCCATATATATTTTTTTTGCTGAATATATATATATATATATATCCATATAAATACACATATGCATACACATACACATATATAAATACACATATCTATATAGATATACATACTTCTTTTTAAATATACCTTTATTACTCCCCCCAAACCCTACCACCCTTCCCCCAATTGGAGTAAACTAATAAACAATAACACTTAGGCTTCTACCTTCAGTTTAAACATCTTATACACATTTTACAGACACAATCTATTTTACAATAGTTATACTTTGTTTGTTTTTAGTCCTTCCTCTATTTCCGATGTCCATCCAGTATGATTTCTATTTGTAACTGTGCTACTTTAACTGTGCTACTTCGCAACATTTCTGAACCTACAGTGGGGCAAAAAAGTATTTAGTCAGCCACCAATTGTGCAAGTTCTCCCACTTAAAAAGATGAGCGAGGCCTGTAATTTTCATCATAGGTACACTTCAACTATGATAGAAAAAATGAGAAAGAAAATCCAGAAAATCACATTGTAGGATTTGTAATGAATTTATTTGCAAATTATGGTGGACTACTTTGATTTAAATTACTTTTGTTTTATGGATGAGTACTGAATTGCATGGCCTCTAAAGGCACATTTTAAAAGTGTCCCATACCATAAGGGGATCTGCTGTACCTATGTTATGTCTGAAAGTCAGTTATACATTCTTCTGTCCTAGTTCTAAACAATTTATCATCTAGTAGGCTTTGATTAATTTCCAATATCCTTTCCCACATCGAAATTCTGTAAGAGTAATACATATGCCAATTATGTGATGATCCGACCGCATTCTGTTCTCAATCAACACTTTTTAAACTTTTGGTGTCAGAGAGAATGGCATAAGAAAGTAGTCAAGGCAACTAGCTTGATTAAGCCATGTATATCTCACTAGGTCAGGGGTATTTAAGTCTCCATATATCCACTAATTCCAATATATCCATGACATTCATGATTTCTTTAAGTGCCTGAGGGTGATAGTTTGTTGTGTGATTTCCTTTCCGGTCCATAGAGGTATTTAAGACCGTTTTAAAATCTCCCACCATAATAATAGGGTCTAGTGTTGCTTGTAGAGTTGATAGATTCTTATATATATTTTCAAAGAAGCTTGGATCATCATTATTCGGACCGTATAGGTTAATAAGCCCTATCTGTTTATTGTCCAATAACATATTTAAAATAATCCATCTACCTTGATGATCTGTTTGGACAATTTGCACATTTGGATCAAAATTACTGTTAATTAAAACCATCACCCCCTTTTGAATTTCTTTGCCCATGGGAGAAGTATATTTCACCCCCCCAGTCCTTTTTCCACAAAACTTCATCTAAAATTGTTGAATGAGTTTCCTGTAAACAATATGTATTATATTCCTTCTCTTTTAGCCAGGTAAATACTGATTGTCTTTTCTTATTATCTGCTAGGCCATTACAATTATAACTGGCTATACTTATTTCACCACTTACCATAATGAGACACAACTTTCAATTCTATTTATCAAAATATCAGTTACCTTAGCTTTCTTGGGAACAGGAACAATGGTGGCCCTCTTGAAGCATGTGGGAAAGCACTGGGATAAGGATTGATTGAATATGTCCGTAAACACACCAGCCATCTAGTCTGCGCATGCTCTGAGGACGCGGCTGGGGATGCCATCTGGGCCTGCAGCCTTGCAAGGGTTAACACGTTTAAATGTTTTACTCACGTCGGCTGCAGTGAAGGAGAGTCCACAGGTTTTGGTAGCGGGCCGTGTCAGTGGCACTGTATTGTCCTCAAAGCGAGCAAAGATGCTGTTTAGTCTGTCTGGGAGCAAGACATCCTGGTCCGTGATGGGGCTGGTTTTCTTTATGTAATCCGTGATTGACTGTAGACCCTGCCACATGCCTCTTGTGTCTGAGCCGTTGAATTGCGACTCTACTTTGTCTTTATACTGATGCTTAGCGTGTGGAGGGAATAGCTACACTCTGTATTCGGTCATGTCTCCGGTCACCTTGGCCTGGTTAAAAGCAGTGGTTTGTGCTTTCAGTTTTGCGTGAATGTCACGTTCTGACCTCTATTTCCGTTGTTTTGTATTTATTTAGTATGGTCAGGGCGTGAGTTGGGTGGGCAGTCTATGTTTGTTTTTCTATGTTTTGGGGCATTTCTATGTTTTCGGCCTAGTATGGTTCTCAATCAGAGGCAGGTGTCATTAGTTGTCTCTGATTGAGAATCATACTTAGGTAGCCTGGGTTTCACTGTGTGTTTGTGGGTGATTGTTCCTGTCACTGTGTTTGTTGTCACAGGATAGGCTGTATAGGTTTTTCACGTTCCGTTTGTTGTTTTGTAGATTTAAGTTATTTCATGTATCGTTCAATTTCCATTAAACAACATGAGTAACCACCATGCTGCTTTTTGGTCCGCTTCTCCTTCTACAGACGAACGTCGTTACAGTGAATGCTGCCATCAATCCACAGTTTCTGGTTTGGGAATGTTTTAATAGTTGCTGTGGGTACGACATCGCCGATACACTTGCTAATAAACTAGCTCACCTAATTAGCGTATTCGTCAGTGTTGTTTGACGCAATGCAGAACATATCGAAGCAATCTTGAAGCATGGAATCGACCTGAGAGCGGGAGCTTCCTGTTTTAGTTTCTGTCTATAGGCTGGAAGCAACAAAATGGAGTCGTGTCAGCTTTTGCGAAAGGAGGGCGGGGGAGGGCTCATATGCGTCGCGGAAGTTATAATAACAATGATCCAGGGTTTTACCAGCCCTGGTAGCACAATTGATATGCTGATAGAATTTAGGGAGTCTTGTTTTCAGATTAGCCTTGTTAAAATCCCCAGCTACAATGAATGCAGCTTCAGGATATGTGGTTTCCAGTTTACAAAGAGCCAAATAAAGTTTGTTCATGGCCATCGATGTGTCTTCCCTGGGGGGGAATATATGCGGCTGTGAATATAATCGAAGATAATTCTCTTGGTAGATAATGCGGTCGACATTTGATTGTGAGGAATTCTAAGTCAGGTGAACAGAAAGACTTGAGTTCCTGTATGTTGTTATGATCACACCATATCTCGTTAATCATAAGGCATAAATGATAAGGCATACCCTCCTGCCCCTCTTCTTACCAGTAAGATGCTTGTTTCTGATGGTGCGATGCGTGAAGAAACCAGCTGGCTGTACCGACTCCGATAGCGTGTCTCGAGTGAACCATGTTTCCGTGAAGCAAAGAACGTTACAGTCTCTGATATCTCGCTGGAATGCTACCCTTGCTCTGATTTCATCAACCTTGTTGTCAAGAGACTGGACATTGGCCAGTAGTATGCTCGGGAGCGGTGCGCAATGTGCCCGTCTCTGGAGCCTGACCAGAAGACCACTTTGTCTGCCCCTTTTACGGCGTCCTTGTAATGGTTCGCCGGCTGGGATCCGATCCATTGTCCTGGGTGGTGGGCAAAACACAGGATCCGCTTTGGGAAAGTCATATTCCTGGTCGTAATGATGGTGAGTTGACGTTGCTCTTATATTCAGTAGTTCCTCCCGACTGTATGTAATAAAACCTAAGATTACCTGGGGCACCAATGTAATAAATAACATGTAAAAAAACTAAATATTGCATAGTTTCCTAGGAACGTGAAGCGAGGCGGCCATCTCTGTCGGCGCCAGATATCCCAGATACCCTTCTCTGAATGTCCGAGTGTGACCCCAGCTTCACCCCTACCTACATGTACAAATTACCTCAACTATCCTGTACACCCGCACACTGACTCGGTACCGGTACCCTCTGTATATAGCCTCGTTATAGTTATTTTATTGTGTTACTTTCTATTATTTTTCACTTTAGTTTATTTGGTAAATATTTGTTTAACTCTTCTTGAACTGCACTGTTGGTTAAGGGCTTGTAATTAAGCATTTCATGGTAAGGTCTACACCTGTTGTAATCGGCACGTGACAAATAAAGTTGAATTTGATTTGATTTGAAAAGGGAAAAGGCTGAAGGCTCAGGATCCACCATAGGTGGAGGAGGTGAGTGTCACCACAATGCCCGTGGGTAGCTTGGAGGAAGAGGAGGTTGACATGGAGGAAAATGTCACCACAATGCCCGTGGGTAGCTTGGAGGAAGAGGAGGTTGACATGGAGGAAAATGTCACAACAATGCCCGTGGATAGCTTGGAGGAAGAGGAGGTTGACATGGAGGAAAATGTCACCACAATGCCCGTGGATAGCTTGGAGGAAGAGGGGGTTGACATGGAGGAAAATGTCACAACAATGCCCATGGATGTGGCTACAGGGGATGACTAGGAGGAAGAGGAGGAGGACACTTGCAATCGGTGCATCTGCAAGAAAACTCTCAAACATCTGGAAGTTGGATATACATCTCTGCTGACTGAGCTCGATCGTCTAAGAGAGAGAGAAAAGGTCCTGCAGCAAGTTTCAAGAACAACAACAAGAGGGTCCAGGAGCAGACAGGCCTGCCATCCTATGCAAGGTTCATGGTAATCTTCACATTCGTTGCTGTGTCCCTCAACGCTACCAACCCTGAAACAATTTGTCTCCCTTGATTTTCAAATTTTGGGGCTAACAAAAGAACGAATTAGAGTAAGTCTGCCAATGTGTTTTTCCCTTCAAATAACAGTAACTGAACGTCAATAAATGATTGTTTTGAGATCTTCAATGAAAAACCCAAGCACCTCCGAGCACATGCACAAACCTACTCCAACTACAAACATCACAATACAGTGAAGTACCTCTATCACACTACAGGAAGTCATCTCTTTTGTGTCAAGAGATTGGGGTGGCAGGACCAGCGACAATCAAATAACTGGTTCATCAACAAACTGTCTCCAGAAGGTGTTGTGATGGCAGACAGAGGCTTTACTGTGAGGGAGTCGGCACTTTTAAAGATACCTGCCTTCACTATAGAAAAGTCACAACTGTCTCCTGCCAAAATCTAATCCACCAGGGGTCCTGCTGCTGTAACAATACAGGTGGAGAGAGTGATAGGACTTGTGAGGAACACGTACACAATCCAAGGAACGATCCCAATTACCCAGGGAGCCCCAGGAGATTCCTCTGGATCATATTGTTCAGGTGCGTTGAGCCTTTTGCAACATGTGCCCCTTCGTTGTCCCCTCTGAATGAACCTCCCTTTTTGTGCTCACTTTGCAAAATAGCTGTCACTAAAATATTCTTTCAGTATTTTTTGAATGTAAAAATGTCTAACTATTCACCAGTAGTCAATTTGTTGTCATTTTAGCAGATTCCATTAACCAGATTGTTGATCAATAATCAATTTATACAAATGGTATCAGATGCTATTCGTCTGAGTTTTGATCAATAGTCATTTCCTTGTTCACTAATAATCAGATCTAACAGACCATGTAAATACCAAATGTTATAGTTAATTGTGCCCTCATATCCACTACAACAATAATCCATTTACAACTAAAGACAAACCTTTTCTTGTGGAATTCTTATTTTCAGTTCAAAGAAGAGCAAACAATCTGAGGGTCCATTTTTGTGACAACAATTAGCAACACATTTTGGGTCAACAACCACATTGAACGTAGTCGTCCACGTATGTCGTAGAGGTTGTCTCCCTTGTATTTCTGGACAACACAAGAACCAATTAGGATGTCCGCCAAAGTGTTTCCAACCAAATTACATCAATTGTACATCCATCCAGTTCCAATGAAAAGTTCAAGCTTGAATCATGAAATAAAAAAGGATTATTAACATATGTCAAATCAACAAAAAACAAACCTGCTTACCGGAAGGTTCTAAATTCACCATAGATGGTATGCGCAGCTCAGTGAACCCTTTTCCCAAGGACTTCTGGGAGCACACCGTTTTTTATGAATTCCAACAACCTTCTGGTAAGCAGTCTCAAAGAGAGAGAGGTCGTACCGAATGTGCTCGACGAGTAACTTGTGTGGACTGCTGACCACAAAAGGCACAATACTCTACCTCTGCCAGGTGCATTTGGGCTTGAACCTGGCACATGTACAGTGGCAAGAAAAAATATGTGAAGCCTTTGGAAATAACTGTATGTCTGCATTAATTTGGTCATAACATTTGATCTTATCTTCATCTAGGTCACAACAATAGACAAACACAGTCTGATTAAACTAATAACACACAAACAATTATACGTTTTCATGTCTTTATTGAACACACCGTGTAAACATTCACAGTGCATGGTGGGAAAAGTATGTGAACCCTTGGATTTAATAACTGTTTGACCCTATTTTGGCAGCAATAACCTCAACCAAACGTTTTCTGTAGTTGAGGATCAGACCTGCACAACGGTCAGGAGGACGTTTGGACCATTCCTCTTTACAAAACTGTTTCAGTTCAGCAATATTCTTGGGATGTCTGGTGTGAGCTGCTCTCTTGAGGTCATGCCACAGCATCTCAATCTGGTTGAGGTCAGGACCAATGGGCCACTCCAAAAGGCGTATGTTCTTGATGTTCATCAGTTTAAATAGACAAGAAAAATGCAATACTTTGCGTGTTATTAGTTTATGCATGCTTTGTTTGTCTATTGTTGTGACTTAGATGAAGATCAGATCAAATTTAATTACCGATTTATGCAGAAATCCAGGTCATTCCAAAAGGTTCACATACTTTTTCTTACCACATGTACATATGCTCTTTTTTTCAGTGCCATTTTGCCAAGCAGAATGATGGATATTTGCACCCTTCAGCCACTGAGCTGCCCTTTTGACTGAAAGGGCACTTAATCTCAAGGACTCCTCGACCGTGGCATTCACAGGACAGAACACTATGAGGAGATGCACCGAGCCCAGGAAAACACTGGACCGAGGACTCCTCGACCGTGGCATTCACAGGACAGAACACTATGAGGAGATGCACCGAGCCCAGGAAAACACTGGACCGAGGATGAGACCAGAAGCTTCTAGATAGAAATCCTGATGAAAAATCCATGAGTTCAGCTTGGTAGGCTGATCTTGCCTCTGGCTCATTTGAAGTTTCCCATCTGAAGAGTGAAAAAAAATCAAAGATTAGTATGCAAAGTGTTTAATCTGTAGTTCCAGTTTCAGCCACCAGGTGGTAGTGTAGTTATGGCAGGGATTCAATACTCATTACTTTTTAACAATGCTACTTCACTGACTCTTTCCTCAGCTCACTATTCCACAGGCTATTCCAGGGTTATCGCATATATTGCCTCGTCATCACTTCATATTCATTCTACCTTGTTGCGTCTGTGGAGAACTGACACGCACCTGGGTATCATATCCCCTTTATTAGAAACGGGAATTCTCTGTGACCTGACTGCCTCACCAGAAGCAGAAACCGTCACTATCCCTGCCAATTGGCCAAGTCACACCCTACTCTTTGCCTGATTCCTAGTCTCCTCCTCTATCATCAAACACTGGGAAGCAAGACATGCAAGGACTCTTTAAAAGATTGTGAACTCAGAATACAACCTTGCAATGGGTATACGTTGTATAAAAATGTTGATTTAAAAAAGTTTTTGTGTTTGGAGGAAACACAGTGCGCATCTTTTATAATTGACTATTCCTGTCCTGCGTATTCCACATACCTGTGTATTCCACATACCTATGTATTCTACATACCTGTGTATTCCACGTACTTGTGTATTCCATATACCTATTCCTGTCCTGTGTATTCCACATACCTATTCCTGTCCTGTGTATTCCACATACCTATTCCTGTCCTGTGTATTCCACATACCTATTCCTGTCCTGTGTATTCCACATACCTGTTCTTCTGTTAAACGGAGCTGAATGAATCTCTCGGCGTTCTCCAGCAACAACTTGGACAAATCCCACTGAAGCATTTTGCTCTGGTAAAGGCTTGACAGTGGTGCAGGCAAGCGGAGTTCCTTATCTGATGGTTTGAGGGTAGAGTTGGATGGGAGAGAAGAGCAGGCTTTCTTTCTTCCTGGAGGACATCCTGCTGAGTTCAGTACACTGCACCTTCTTAACGAACTCCACACTTGACTGGCCCCACTCACATGGCCTGTCAATTCATGCCTGCCCATTTCTCAGATCCACAGCTGCCAATACTACACACATCAAGGCAACAGCATGGGAACATGCCTCTCTAAGGCCAGCCTTGCATGCGCAGTGTGCCATCAGCACGGTTCCATCCTGTTGTACAGTAAGTCAAGAATGTGTTGGGGGTCACATTCAGGCTTTGTCAATGATTTACCTGTAACAATGAAACCACTTGTCACTTTGACTCTTTGAAAGATTTCCCTAACCACAGGCAAGTAGCTTAAACAAGTTGGCGGGAACACTATAACAGTCACATTACCCAAGTAGAGTTTGTTTATTTATCGAGGCAAGTCAGTTACAAACAAATTCTTATTTGCAATGGCTGCCTACTGGGGAACAGTGGGTTAGTTACCTTGTTCAGGGGCCGAAAAACAGATTTTTCTTTAGCTTGTCAGCTCGGGGATTCAATCCAGCAACCTTTCGGTTACTGGCCCAACGCTCTAACCACTAGGCTACCACTAGGCTACCCCAGTTTAAGTATTACATTTTTTTCCTCCGAGTTGAGGTGAGCCATTGCGACTAACTAGCTAGACTCGATTTCAGACATCAATGTGGCGGCCAACACGGGATGAGAATGCTCATAACAATGGTATGACATGACCGAATGACGTAGCTGCAGTCCATGAATAGACCAGAGAGACTTACAGTACTGTATTTAACTAAAGTATAGGTCAGAGTGACTTACAGTCACTGAATTTAACTAAGGTATAGGTCAGAGTGACTTACAGTCACTGTATTTAACTAAGGTATAGGTCAGAGTGACTTACAGTCACTGAATTTAACTATGTTATAGGTCAGAGAGACATACAGTCACTGTATTTAACTAAAGTATAGGTCAGAGAGACTTACAGTCACTGAATTTAACTATGTTATAGGTCAGAGTGACTTACAGTCACTGAATTTAACTATGTTATAGGTCATTGTGACTTACAGTCACTGAATTTAACTAAGTTATAGATCAGAGTGACTTACAGCCACTGTATTTAACTAAGGTATGGGTCAGAGTGACTTACAGTCACTGTATTTAACTAAGTTATTGGTCAGAGTGACTTACAGTCACTGTATTTAACTAAGTTATTGGTCAGAGTGACTTACAGCCACTGTATTTAACTAAGTTATTGGTCAGAGTGACTTACAGCCACTGTATTTAACTAAGGTATAGGTCAGAGTGACTTACAGTCACTGTATTTAACTAAGTTATTGGTCAGAGTGACTTACAGTCACTGTATTTAACTAAGTTATAGGTCAGAGAGACTTACAGTCACTGTATTTAACTAAAGTATAGATCAGAGTGACTTACAGCCACTGTATTTAACTAAGGTATTCATGGGTTTCATGTTTCATCACAATATTGTTTTGAACGTTGGTTATGTACTGACTCCCAACTGAGCGTTCTGCACAATGAGTCATCCATGAACGCTGATGAAGATTTAATTGAAAGTGCATTACAGTGGCTTGGAAATAAAACCAAATTTGATTCAAAAGGAGGCCAATGAATAGTAGGACAACATTTTGATGTTGCCAAATTTACTTTAGATGCAATATAACGTAGGCTAGCTAGCTAGTATTGAGGGGAGGCCACCAGATTTAGCTAGCTATTGTTAACATTGCTATCTGTTTTTTGACAAACTTTGCTAGCTAATGACAACATTTTCATCTGTCTAAAGTAAATTTGAAGACATGATAATGCTGGCAAAGTTGTTTGCTACTAAACATTTGACTACTTTATCAATGTTACCATATTTCTCGGCACTACAGTGTAATTTAGAATAAACCGTTGTTGGCCTTTGTCCAGAATGACTAGGCTTATCACAACTTTAGGGCACCACTATGTATTCTCTATATCTCTTTCTCTCTCTCTCTCGTCCTCTCTCTCTCTCTCTTCCTCGCTCTCTCTCTCTTCCCCCTCTCTCTCTCTCTTCCCCCTCTCTCTCTCTCTCTCTCTCTCTTCCTCGCTGTATTTTGCTCTCTCTATCTCTCTCTCTCTCTTCCTCTCTCTCTCTCGCTCTCTCTCTTCCTCTCCCCTCTCTCTCTCTCTCTCCATTCCTCTCTCTCGTGCTCTCTCTCTTACGCTCTCTCTTTCTCTCTCTCTCTCTCTCACAGCCAAGATTACGCCAACAAACACATTTACATGTAAATCAACTTTCTGCTCGTTCAGTCTGTACATTTTAATGCAATGGGATTCATGTTTTAATGTTCTGACATTTAAATTATATTTAGCATACGCTCTTATTCAGAGCAACTTACAGTCACTGAATTTAACTAAGGTATAGGTCAGAGAGACATACAGCCACTGTATTTAACTAAGGTATAGATCAGAGAGACTTACAGTCACTGTATTTAACTAAGGTATAGGTCAGAGTGACTTACAGTCACTGAATTGAACTAAGGTATAGGTCAAGAGACTTACAGCCACTGTAGTTAACTAAGGTATAGGTCAGAGTGACTTACAGTCACTGAATTTAACTAAGATATAGGTCAGAGAGACTTACAGCCACTGTAGTTAACTAAGGTATAGGTCAGTCAACCAGTTAAAACAAGTACAGATCTCCACAAAAATGAGTTATCGGTGAAATCAGTGCTGGTAAGAACACACGTGTTAGAAGGTAAAGGGGTAATGTATTATAAGGAAGTAGCTTTGAGCTTATATTTTCTCCGTAATGAATAACGGTGTTCAGGTCTCAGGTTATGTGGTTTGTCAAACCACCTCCGGACAGGTTGGAGCTATTCTCATGAGGTTCAGATTTATTGTTAGAAGGTGATACACTTGGACAAGATGCACTAACCCTTGAATACAAACCTGCTTCGTGTTGCTAAAAAAAACATAGTGTGTATATTTTCTTTGCCAGTGGGTCTCTGTTGTGGGACTTTAGATCTGTGGTTACTGTGGTAGGCGGCCTTAGTTTTCCTTAGAAGTTCTTCATCCGCTACGAGCCATAGTGTGTTCAGACTAGCTACTTGAGGAGTGAACGTGGAACCATGGTGAGTGTACCGAGTGTAATACCTCCAGGACCAGGCTTGGTACAATGGGGAGACCATGTCTTTACATCCCACAAAGCATGGCCTTTGGAACTCCCTTCCTGACAATCTCAGGGCTGTTCAGACCGATGGAGCTTTTTAAAGCAGGCCTCAAGACTCATCTCAATCCGGTGCGTACCCTTCCTCACATACTTTTTTTTTAACTAAGTTTTTCTAGTTTATCTATTATTTCATGCACTTGGAGATTATTATTGTATAATTAAAAAGCCCTTGACAAATATAATAAACTATTATCATTACTGTTAGGGGTTGACTGACACAGTAGGTATGGTGAGTGTAGGTAGTTTTGAATGTTTGTGACGTATGGTGAGTGCTATCCTAGAGCACATCATAAAAGACACCACAGAGGAAAACCTAATGAGATTATAAACAAACCCTGTTGCTATGAATACGGAACAGGATACATATTTGTTGGGGCCAAGTGTTCTTCCTTGTTCTTCCTTTACTCCTGTATTTAAACAAGAGGACACCGTGTTAAGTAGACCGTGGTAAACTGTAACTAATAGAAAATGGGGATTTTTTTTGTCTTCTGTTTTGCGCCTGCACTTCGTCGTGAGATGTGAAATGAATGAATTCAAATCAGGAGGAAGAGGAGATTCAACGGAATCTGCGGACGGAACATCTACTAGTTCCTATGCCCAAACTTCTTCTGTAGATCTCAGATGATAGGATAGGGGATTGCATTGGTGGAAGAGTACATTGTGTTATAGAGAATCCTGCTTTGAGTATTAGGTCTGTGGTACATGGTGCATGCATATTTACTCAATATAAGCTTGTGCAAGCTGGAATGGCTCACAGGAGCATACTTCCTGTTTCTGTAGCATGGTGTACAAGTACAAGCTTTGGATAGGATGCTACTCCGTCACAGGGTCTTATCCACAATCTCCCTGATGCTGAGTGCCAAGCAGAGACGCACCAGGTCCCATTTTTACAGCCTTTGGTATGACTCAGCCAGGAATCAAACTCCCTCTAAACACAAGGCCTCTGAGTTGGTTATGCATAGCCTGAAGTTATTTTTCTCACTTACTTCTCTTTGACACTCCAGTGGTTCAATTATTCTGTTTTTGAAAACACAAAGACAAAAGACCACGGGTAGGCCACATTCCAAGACGAGAATGAAAAGTATGAAATTAAAGGTGTTTTTCTCAACAGGTGATAAATTAAACACCCATTGTTCAGTTGCATTTAGAAGTTGAATGAATTCGACTGAGAGCCAAATTACTGGCTAATCGCATATCATGTTTTTGTATCAAGGGGAAAAATACACAACAGCCAAGACAAAATAAGTGATCTAACTCTGTTCAGTTCATGAGACTAGCTGTGATGCAAACAACACAACACAACATGAAAACAGCAAAAGGAGGGAAATATTGCTGAAGGTGTGACCAAACAATTCTCGAACAAACAACTCTTATTGTGTACCACAAAGTATGCAAGTATGTGTGGAGTGGTAAGGTGGAAGGTTTCTAAAAGCCACCAAACTACGGGAGTTGCGTTACAAGCTTTCAACTGAATGAAGAGAGACGTGACGCAGACAGGTCAAATTGATAGATAGTGTCAGGTGTTTACCTACGGACCAGACCAAACCAACACCAGACCAGACCAGACCAACACCAGACCAGAACAGACCAACACCAGACCAGACCAGACCAACACCAGACCAGACCAGACCAACACCAGAACAGACCAACACCAGACCAGACCAGACCAACACCAGACCAGACCAGACCAACACCAAACCAGACCAGACCAACACCAGACCAGACCAACAACAGACCAGACCAGACCAACACCAGACCAGACCAGACCAACACCAGACCAGACCAACACCAAACCAGACCAGACCAACACCAGACCAGACCAACACCAGACCAGACAAACACCAAACCAGACCAACAACAGACCAGACCAATAACAGACCAGACCAGACCAACACCAGACCAGACCAACACCAGATCAGACCAGACCAGACCAACAACAGACCAGACCAGACCAACACCAGACCAGACCAGACCAACACTAGACTAGACCAGACCAACACCAGACCAGACCAGACCAACACCAGACGAGACCAACATCAGACCAACACCAGACCAGACCAACACCAGACTAGACTAGACCAGACCAAAACCAGACCAGACCAGACCAACAACAGACCAGACCAACACCAGACTAGACCGGACCAACACCAGACCAGACCAACAACAGACCAGACCAACACCAGACCAGACCAGACCAACACCAGACCAGACCAACAACAGACCAGACTAGACCAACACCAGACCAGACTAGACCAACACCAGACCAGACCAACAACAGACGAGACAAGACCAACACCAGACCAGACCAACACCAGACCAGACCAACACCAGACCAGACCAACACCAGACCAGACCAACAACAGACTAGACCAACAAAAGACCAGACCAACAACAGACCAGACCAACACCAGATTAGACCAGACCAACACCACACTAGACCAGACCAACACCAGACCAGACCAGACCAACACCAGACCAGACCAACACCAGACCAACACCAGACCAGACCAGACCAACACCAGACCAGACCAACAACAGACTAGACCAACAACAGACCAGACAAACAACAGACCAGACCAGACCAACACCAGACCAGACCAACAACAGACCAGACAAACAACAGACCAGACCAGACCAACACCAGACCAGACCAACAACAGACCAGACCAACAACAGACTAGACCAGACCAACACCAGACCAGACCAACAACAGACCAGACCAGACCAACACCAGACCAGACCAGACCAACACCAGACGAGACCAACATCAGACCAACACCAGACCAGACCAACACCAGACTAGACTAGACCAGACCAAAACCAGACCAGACCAGACCAACAACAGACCAGACCAACACCAGACTAGACCGGACCAACACCAGACCAGACCAACAACAGACCAGACCAACACCAGACCAGACCAGACCAACACCAGACCAGACCAACAACAGACCAGACTAGACCAACACCAGACCAGACTAGACCAACACCAGACCAGACCAACAACAGACGAGACAAGACCAACACCAGACCAGACCAACACCAGACCAGACCAACACCAGACCAGACCAACACCAGACCAGACCAACAACAGACTAGACCAACAAAAGACCAGACCAACAACAGACCAGACCAACACCAGATTAGACCAGACCAACACCACACTAGACCAGACCAACACCAGACCAGACCAGACCAACACCAGACCAGACCAACACCAGACCAACACCAGACCAGACCAGACCAACACCAGACCAGACCAACAACAGACTAGACCAACAACAGACCAGACAAACAACAGACCAGACCAGACCAACACCAGACCAGACCAACAACAGACCAGACCAACAACAGACTAGACCAGACCAACACCAGACCAGACCAACAACAGACCAGACCAGACCAACACCAGACCAGACCAACAACAGACCAGACCAACAACAGACTAGACCAGACCAACACCAGGCCAACACCAGATTAGACCAGACCAACACCAGACTAGACCAGACCAACACCACACTAGACCAGACCAACACCAGACCAGACCAACAACAGACCAGACCAACAACAGACTAGACCAGACCAACACCAGACCAACACCAGACCAGACCAACAACAGACCAGACCAACAACAGACTAGACCAGACCAACACCAGACCAGACCAACAACAGAACAGTACATACTCCAGACCAGACCAACAACAGAACAGTACATACTCCAGCCCTACTGTAGATAAAGACAGTATATTTATATTTCTAACTTGCTGCTTTATTCAGAGGCCCTGTGTCCCAAGGGTCTCCTCTGGCCTTTAACAAACCCCCATCAGACTAATCATCACTCATCCGAGATTACATCCCAAATCACAACCTATTCCCTACATAGTGCACTACTTTAGACCAGAGTCCCATGGGCCCTGGTCAAAAGAAGTGTACTGCATAGGGAATAGGGTACCATTTGGGACTGAACCTGAATCTGAAGGCTTGTTATGTAATGTAGGAATCCCAATTGGTGAGATCAAGGTAAAATATCATTACAGAGGCGATCATTTCTCTTCAGCTTCTTTAAACGTGGTCTGAAGAGATCTGAAGAGGTATAGAAGCATGAGAGATCATCAAGTTATCAATCAATATTGAAGAGAACATTGTATCATTGCTTGGCAGAGCATTGAGTTTGAATCGCTGAGCGATGGTCTAAATACAAAAAAAAACAAAAAAACATTGTGCGTGAGCGAGTGACTTGTAAGGTGTAAGCCAAGGCATATTTGAAACCATAGAGAGAGACGTTAGGCAGCCATCATTTCTTAAAAGCTCCAAAACACATTTTGAAGAAAATGCTAATTTAAGCCCAGGAAAATGAAGATTGTGTAACTTTCATTCATTATTAATGCCTGGATCTGCATGAAACATCAAGAACCGAACTGCATTACATTTACATCTTTCCTTCTCTGCTTCCATTTCTGTTTCAACCTGCTGCCGCTGAGGCTGTGTACCAAATGGCACCCTAATCCCTATGAAGTGCACTACTTTTGACCAGAACCCTTATGGGCCCTTTATAGGGAACAGGGTACCATTTGGGATATTGTAACTGGTTTTTCTGATGAAGCCTGTAATCATGCATCTAAACCACTGCATTCATGCATTTTTGAAGAGTTTCACCGTTTCCATCACAACCAACCACACAAAGCAGAGGAATGGAGATATAGCTACTTCACTGTTGAATGATCACAGAGAGAAAAGTGCGCGCGCTCTGTTTTTGTCTTTCACTCACTTTCTCCTTTCTCTAGCTCTCTTTCTCTCTCTCTTTCTCACTCACTATTTCTCTCTTTTGCTCTCACAACATTCTCTCTCTCTTTCTCTCTATCTCTGTAGATTGCTAGTAAGTGTGCATTCAAAACGGATAAAGCAACAGTTGAGATAATAATGAGTTTTTCTATATGTAGAATTATCTCCAACAGTTAACTCTGCAGTAGAACCCTAACACGACATGCAGTAGAACCCTACCTCGACATCAAGTAGAACCCTACCTCAACATCCAGTAGACATGCAGCAGAACCCTACCTCGACATCCAGTAGACATCCTGTAGAGCCCTACCTCGACATCCAGTAGAACCCTACCTCGACATCCAGTAGACATGCAGTAGAACCCTACCTCGAACATCCAGTAGACATGCAGTAGAATCCTACCTCAACATCCAGTAGAACCCTACCTCGACATCCAGTAGAAGTACAGTAGAACCCTACCTCAACATGCAGTAGACATGCAGTAGAATCCTACCTCGACATCCAGTAGAACCCTACCTCGACATCCAGTAGACATACAGTAGAACCCTACCTCAACATGCAGTAGACATGCAGCAGAACCCTACCTCGACATCAAGTAGAGCCCTACCTCAACATCCAGTAGACATGCAGTAGACGTACAGCAGAACCCTACCTCGACATCCAGTAGACATCCAGTAGAACTCTGCCTCAACATGCAGTAGAATCCTACCTCGACATCCAGTAGAACCCTACCTCGACATCCAGTAGACCCCTACCTCGACATCCAGTAGACCCCTACCTCAACATGCAGTAGACATGCAGCAGAACCCTACCTCGACATCCAGTAGACATGCAGTAGAACCCTACCTCGACATCCAGTAGAACCCTACCTCGACATCCAGTAGATGTACAGTAGAACCCTACCTCAACATGCAGTAGACATGCAGCAGAACCCTACCTCGACATCAACTAGACATGCAGTAGAACCTTACCTCGACATCAAGTAGAGCCCTACCTCAACATCCAGTAGACATGCAGTAGACGTACAGCAGAACCCTACCTCGACATCCAGTAGACATCCTGTAGAACCCTACCTCGACATCCAGTAGACATGCAGTAGAACCCTACCTCGACTTCCAGTAGACATCCTGTAGAGCCCTACCTCAACATCCAGTAGACATGCAGTAGACATCCTGTAGAGCCCTACCTCGACATCCAGTAGACATCCTGTAGAGCCCTGCCTCGACATCCAGTAGAAGCCTACCTCAACATGCAGTAGAAGCCTACCTCAACATGCAGTAGACATTCAGCCCTGATAGAAAGTAGCTCAAAAGGACAAACTAAAGGAACTTCATTTGACTTCATGTCTTTACTCGTCTTTATATGGCAGTCACATAATCCCAAACACCCTCTGTACAAGTTTTTCATTCATTGAGCCCTCCAGCCTATTCCCCCACAGTGGATATGACATTTTCATGGGGAGCTGAGGGGCAATCTTTGGAGTCTGAGCTGGAGTCATCTGTGACTCAGCAGTTGTGTCCGGGGGAGACCGGGGAGAGAGGCTTTATCATAACAGAGACATCGTCGGTTCTAAATTGCTCCCTATTCCCTATTTTAGTGCACCATAGGGATCTGGTCAGAATGGGGATATCTAGTCAGCTGTACAACTGAATGCCATCAACTGTAATGTGCCTTCAACATTTAACCCAACCCCTCTGAATCAGAGAGATGCTACTTAATCAACATCCACATCTTCAGTGCATGGGGAACAGTGGGTTAACTGCCTTGCTCAAGGGGAAAACTACAGACTCGATCCAGCAACGTTTGGGTTACTGTCTCAACGATCTAACCACTAGGCTACATGCCATTTTTGTCTCAGCCACAGAGTCGTCGTTTACTCCCCCCCCCCATCCCCCGAGTTTCTGGACAAGATGATGAACTAAGCCATATACATGGAATTCCACAAAGCATGTCGAATTGATTGTGGGACAGAAAGGCAAAGAATCCACTGCTGGGGCTATAATACATGTGTTGGTATGGGGAACATAAATGTAAAAATGGAATGAATCTTAACAATAATGTTGAAAATGAAGGCTAATACAGCGTCCGACTGAGAGGATTATAGTAGATGTCACGAGAAGGAGAAATCATTCATGAAAACTGGGGGCTAATTTCATCACGGGAAAATAATAATAAACTGTGTGGTTTTATGATTTGTTATTCAAGACACTGAGACGACATTTTTGTTGAGCATCTATAAACCATTTTTTCTTACCGAAATCAAGAATTTCCAGATACCCCACAGTTAAAAGAGCTGTGTACATTAATACCACTACTGACTCACAAACTAACCCCGATGAGACATCTGTAGCCGTGTTAACATTATAATACCAAGCGACTTAACATACAAATCCTGTGTGTATTTAGCTAATCAATACAAAGATGAGAACAACATGATCAACGTGTCATGTATAATCTACATAGATCTATTTGCAGCCAACATTTCCACAGCGTACATGTCTTCCCTACTTTGGTCAAAAGTAGTTCACTACTCATAGGGCTCTGGTCAAAAGTAGTTCACTACCCATAGGGCTCTGGTCTAAAGTAGTTCACTACCCATAGGGCTCTGGTCAAAAGTAGTTCACTACCCATAGGGCTCTGGTCAAAGGTAGTTCACTACCCATAGGGCTCTGGTCAAAAGTAGTTCACTACCCATAGGGCTCTGGTCTAAAGTAATGCACTACCCATAGGGTTCTGGTCTAAAGTAGTGCACTACCCATAGGGCTTTGGTCAAAAGTAGTGCACTAAATAGGGAATAGTGTGCCGTTTTGGGACGTATCCTGTGAGAAAACAGAACAGAAGGATGTGTGTCAGCACTAGGCTAGGCGCTAGCTATACAGTCATTTACATACTGAAGCAAAGTCGTGTGTAGCCCCAACGGGGATTCAAACCCGTGCCCATTGACAGTCAAACCAAACACCTTAATAACCGCTACACCAACAGGCTCCAATCTCTTGATGAGGTCACTAGGTGTTGGGTTAATGTCGCTACATTATACAGTTATAATGAGTGCATCTCCCCCTGAGGCATGAGTTGTCTCCTATACATGAATGTGTAATGTATAGTTTAATCAAAGGTTACTGTCTCTCTTCAAAGAAGCGATTATTCAGACATGACTTCTTATTGTCTCCCGCTATTATTAACTGCGCCAAACAAGCCTGAGCCGATACGGCAAACGGGCTTTAATCTGCAGACTCGTCAAAGGTTTCGTACCAAATGGTAACTTATTAACTTTATAGTGCAGAGCGATGAGGCCTGGTCAAAAGTAATGCACTACGTAGGGAATAGGGAACCACGTAAACCAGAGCCATGCCCATAGTGGCCTGAGAGTACGGCTCCAATAACAAACAGAGGTCGGTGTGATGAACCCATTTTAAGGCTGGAATGCTGGAATATGATACATCTGTCTTACTTGTGGAGAGTGGAGGTGAATCATTTACTGCTGCTGGG